>NC_025997.2:57912473-57992891 GCF_000442705.2 Elaeis guineensis
TGTGTGTCTAGTTCTTTGACCTGAGGTGCATCGACAGTTCACTTTAAGTGTGTTATAGTTTGACTACACCATAACTCGATCTCCTAGCCATTCGAAACCCTGAGGTGTATGTTGGCTGTGGCATATTCATTGTAGGAACTAGGTTGCACCAAGATGGGATCTATCAACCTCGATAGATGAGAGGAGTAGTCCTATGATAATTGAAAGATCGAGTCCTTAAGCCCATGGCCATGGTAGAGTGAAATAATGAAAAAGAGTTTTCCATTAAGGTTTCACATCGGACTCGGATCGATCGATTAACTCATATAACTGATGTTGGATTTGACGAGTTCACCTTAACCCTAATTCAGTCGGGACTCATGATAGAGGAACTCAATCACACAGGTAGCTACACCGAGAGGTTCATCTTCAATTTTGATGGGTTGTCACCACATACTGCTAGGTATCACTGATAGATTTTGGAAGTAATTAGAATGATATTGATGATCGATCATTCTAATTGTCTGAATCAGAAGAGTTCTGGTCCATCGAAAGGAGTTTCGATGATGTTGATGATGAGATCACGATATGTCTCATTACCATACAAAATTGAACCTAACTGGGCCACACAAATAAGGGTTAGGATCTAGATGTCATCAATTGGGCTAACTCAATTGATTTGGATAAGATCCAATTAGGTTCAAGAAAATCATGCTAGCACACGATTGAGCCTAACTTTCTCCTCGTGTAATCTTTTCTGTCTCTACTGAGCCAAATATGATTTGACTCATCCAGAGAACCTTTGAAAAGTTTTTCTCAGTCTAAATGAAGCTTGTCCAGCCCAGAAAAGGCTTGTCTTAATTCATGAGATGAATTTAAGACAACACCTGCTAATTCCTAGCACCTGCCAAATTTATTTTAGGACATCTGTCAAAAGTTGACATATGGGTCTTAAACTGAGGAGGGCTTATTGGAGGATTTTTATGGAGTGTCCACATGCCAAAATCTAATTGAATTGGGTGCCATAATTAGATTATGGCTTGAGCCCAATTGGATTTAAGTGGGCACCCCAAATGGATAAGAACCAAAGAGTCTTGATAAACATGGACTCTTTGGTGCCACCTTGATTGAGCTTATCCATTGTTGGTGCCAACTTAGGAGAGAGGGTGGAGTTTCTTATCTGATGTGATTAGATGACATCACTCCACCAATCAAAATTTTTTCAAAATTTATTTGAATTTTTTGATTGGTTGAATGATGTGGCACTGCGCAACATATAGGGTCTATATAAACCTTGCTGCGCCTAGGGTTTCGTGGAAGAAATTATTTTATGCACAAAACTCAATAGCTGCTGTCCCCTCCCCTCTTCTCCATATCCACCCTACTTTCCTTCCTCCCCTCTTCACAACCAAAGAGTTGGACATCCATCTGGCAGAGATCCAAGGCGTGGTGACGCCTGGAACAGAAGGCTGCAGGACATCTTCGACAGGCTGCTGCTCCAACTTCAGAAGGAGTTTTGAAGTACTTTCAAATCAGATAAAGATCTAATTTTTGGAGCATAGATTTGCAAGGAGAAGATATTCTAGATCCTATCTAAGTGGATATCGGTAGAGGCCAGGTGCTTGCGTGGCTACATCAGAACCTCGGGCTGTGCAGAGATCATCTACAGGGTAATTAGATTACCCTTGAGGTATTTCTTCTTTTATCATAGTTTTAGATTTAATTTTAAATTTTAAATATTCGATAATAATATTAGATTTAGAGAATTAGATCTGAAATATATAGAATAAGTTTTTTAAAAAAATTATTCCATCCCAGATTTGATGAAATCTGAAAGATCCTATGTGGAGAAAATGTTTCTCCTCCTTCAAGTTGTACTAGAGCCAGGTTGCTGGCTCTATTTTAGATTTATTTTAGGTCTAATTTTAATTTTTATTTATTTGATATTAAAGATTTCAGATGTCATATTAGATATGATAGAATCTAAAATTAAAATATTTAAAATTAAATCTAAGAAGATCTAACATGCATAAGATGCATGACTAGACTAGGATTAGTTGAATCCATGAATGGTCTTAAGTTTTATATTTTAATAAAATTAAAATATAAATTAAATCTAATTTATTTTCTATTTTTTTAATATTATAATTATTATAATTAGATTAGAAAATAGAAAATAAAATTTTAATTATTTCATAAAATTGATCTGTTGCATGCCTAGACTAGTTGTAGAATTATTCTAGTAACTTATCTAGAATAGTTTTTATTTTGAATAGTTCAATTTAAATTCTATTTTTCAGATATTACATATGATGCATCAGATCTGAAAGCATATTAATTAGATTAATTTTTGATACATGAGATGTATGCAAAGTATGTATAAGTTAGATTTTAAATTGTATATGTGATATGTTAATTTAGATCTAACTAGTTTTGTAGTTAAATTTATATTTCTGATTAAGGTGTTCCTCATGGCTGTCCGGTCATAAGAATAAAGTAAAATTTTAAGACCCTCTCTTCTCATTCAATGGGGTGTTCATATGACGTGTAGGGGTGCCGCACGTTCATCCTTAATCAGAAATCAAAACTTACTTTTCTGCAAAATCTTAGATCCTGAAATCCTAGGATTTATTTTACATACTTTGTTTATGAACCCAAACTTAATTAATGAATTAAGCTTATGAAATTAAGTTAGATCTAAAATTGAGAATTTCAGATCTAAGATATTTTCATAAAATTGGGTTCGGACTTGGGTAACTCAATTAGGTCTAGCGGTTGATCAAATCGAATCAAGAGTTGGTTAGGTGGGATCATGAAAGCTAATAATTGACCAGTCTAATAGAATTAAGTCTGGGTCAAGGTAGAATCACATTTAGATGTGACCCGATCAAGTTAAGACCTAATTTGGCTCAGTGGTTAGAGTCTGGATTGTAGGCTAACCTAATTAGTTCTGGTTCGACAATTTGGTGTCTAAGGTAAGTTGGGCAGATGCGACCAACTAATTTTTAATTGAGAGCTACTCGACTCGAATGCGTTCTTGTCGAGTTAATGGCATATCCCTGCCACCGGTTTCACTTACCTGGCCATATGTGTCGACTTAGTTCTGATTAGAGGTGGCTAACAATTTGAGCTAACTCATGCCACTAGGTTAGTCATAATTGTTATGACTATGTCAAGTCAAGTTTAATGAGACCTAAATAAATCTTTCTAAGAAAATATTAAGTCTAGGTCTTCCACCATTGTGGATGTGCAGGCCTTTTTCGGGGTTGATTGTTCTCGACTGGTTACAGTGGCTCAGTTGCATCGAGAAGATGCAACCATGTCCATTAGGCATTGGATGCTATAGATTAGAGGATGGGTTGGGCTCAATATTCTGGATACGGTGAGGGACCCAATCAGGAATCTAGTTCGTGCAAATGGTGGATTTGACTTAACTAAGGATTGGAGCAATATCCCAGACACGGTGAGCTTCATGAATTAGAGACCAAGTTTTGGGTGCACCATGATTAGAGAATCATTGGACAAGAGTTGTCCACTCATCGGTTGACCCATCACCAATAACTGTTAGGTGAGGTGGTGAGCCAGTCGATGAGACCGCACCACCCACTAAAAATCATTGATCATGAAGATTTTCACATCTCTACCAAGGGAGTGTAGGGATCTGAGAAAATAGTGGGAGCTTAATTTATTTAAAAATAAAAATCCTAAACAAATTGGTTGAGTCTGACTACAAAATCTAACTAAAAACTTTTGACTCTCTACAGAAAACATATCTGCCTCAAACCCCCTGACCAAAATTCTAGACACCCATAGACTGACTGGATCCAATTTCAAGGATTGGTTTAGAAACTATAGAATTATTCTGGGATCTAAAAAATTGACTCATGTCTTGGACCAGGACCCACCTGCCATACCAGCACGTCTGACTGCTGAACAGAGAGCGTCTCTGGAAAAGTGGATGGATGATGATTACAAAGCAAGGTACTACATGTTGGGTGTAATATCTGATGACTTGTAGTGCCAACATAAGAATATTTTGACTACCCACCAAATGTTGGCTCACCTGCAAGAGTTGTTTGGTGAACAGAGTCGCGCGGTCAAGTATCAAGTCTGTCAAAGACTTTTTAAGACCAAGATGCATGATGGACAGTCAGTCCAAGATCATTGTTTGACAATGATCAAGGATCTTGAGGAGCTTGAGAAGCTCGGTATCATCTTAGACAAGGATTTTCAGATTGATGTGATCCTTCAGTCCTTGTCCGATGCATATGGTCAGTTCATTATGAACTTTCATATGCATAAGATACAGTGTACCTTGGTCGAGTTAATGAACATGTTGGTTACGGCTGAGCTTTCTATGAAGGGTTCAAAAGGCTCAGTTCTTACTATGGAGCAGACTTCTTCTAAGAAAAAATCTTTTGAAAAAGAAAAGAGGTCTGCGAAGAAGCAGAAGGTGGATGGGAAGAAGAGGAAGCAGAACTGTCCTCAGTACCTGGCCACCCTAAAAAATAAGAAGGATGGTCCTTCTGGAAGTATGCTCATTTTAGAATCTAATCTTACGATTTCTTCTGCATCCAGTAGGGTGCTTGACTCTGGTTCTAGTGCTCATTTATGCACTTCTGTGTAGGGTTTTGAGGAGAGCAGGAGGCTGAGGGATGGAGAGATGATCCTACACATCAGAAACGGGGCAAGAGTTGCTGCTGTGGCCGTGGGAACCTATCCTCTGCGATTACCGTTAGGATTAGATTTAGTTTTAAGAGACTGTTATTATGTGCCTGCAGCAAGCAAGAATTTGATTTCTGTTTCATGTTTAGCACAAGAAGGCTATGTGATTAGCTTTCATAAGGACCATTGTAATATTTTTTATGAAAATAATAAAGTTGCAGATCATTTTCTTATTAACGATCTCTATTAGCTACATATTGATGTATCTGTATTTAATATTGAGCAAAATGTGAATGCCATAGAAATTAAAAGGCCTAGAGATAGTCTAAATGATAAGTATCTGTAGCACCTAAGACTCGGTCATATAGCGGAAGACAGGGTTAACAAATTAGAGAAATCTGAGCTATTGAGTCCATTGACTTTCGAGTCATATCCAGTTTGTAAATCATACCTTCAAGACAAAATGACCAAGCTTCCTTTTGTGGGACATAGGGAAAGGGCCACATACCTACTTGCCCTAGTACATACAGATATGTGCAGCCCATTTGATGTGCCGGCTAGAGGCAACTACATCTACTTCATTACCTTTACAAGTCTGAAGCTTTTGAAAGGTTCAAAGAATTCAGACATGAGGTAGAAAAACAAACAGGAAAGCCCATTAAGGTTCTTCGATTAGATCGAGGAGGTGAATACCTTAGTCGGGAGTTCCTAGACTATCTTAAGAATAATGGCATAGTCTCTCAATGGACTCCACCTGGAACGCCTCAACTCAACGGGGTTTCAGAATGGAGAAATTGGATCCTATTAGATATGGTCCGTTCCATGATGAGCTTCACAGACCTCCCTGAGTTTCTTTGGGGACATGATCTCATGACAGCAATTTATGTATTGAATAGGGTTTCCTCTAAAATCGTTCCTACCACACCGTATGAGATATGGCATGGTAAGAAGCCAAGTTTGAATCATCTCAGAATTTGAGATTATCCAGCTCATGTTAGAGACAGCAGGCGGACAAGTTAGAGTTCAGATCTTTTAGAGCTCGATTCATAGGATATCCTGAAGAATCATTAGGATACTATTTCTATATTTTGGAAGACCACAACGTGATTGTGAGTCGAAATGCTATTTTTTTTAAAAAATAGTTTATTCAAGATGGTGGCATCGGAAGAATAGTTAAGCTCAAGGAGAATATCTCCCAAGAGCAACAAGCTCAAGAACCTGAGGAACCTAATCAATCAAAACCAGTCCCAACACAACCTCTTCCACCTCGTAGATCGACTAGGGTTTTCCATCCTTCTGAAAGGTACTTAGGTACCATACAAAAGGAAGTAGAGAAAATATTCCTCATGAGAAATGGGGCTCATGGTGATGATCCCAAGACCTATGACGAGATGATATCAGATATCGACTCTGAGAAATGGTTAGAGGCAATGAGATCAGAAATTGACTCGATGCACTCAAACCAAGTCTGGACCTTGGTAGATCCACCTGAAGGTATTATACCTATTGGGTGTAAATGGATCTTCAAGAGAAAGATAGGTGCAGATGAGAATGTGGAGATATTCAAGGCTAGACTCGTAGCGAAAGATTATAGTCAGTGCGAAGGCATTGACTATCAGGATACCTTCTTGCCCGTAGCCATGCTAAAATCCATCTGCACATTGCTTGCTGTTGCAGCCTATTTCGATTATGAAATATGACAGATGGACGTGAAAATGGCATTCTTAAATAGATATTTTGAGGAAGATATCTATATGGAACAACTGCTTGGTTTCACATCCAGTGATGATGATCACAGGATCTGCAAGCTGCAAAGGTCCATTTATAGACTTAAGCAAGTATCTTGGAGTTGGAATACTCGTTTCAATGATGTGATCAAAATATTTGGTTTCATCAAGAATGAGGAGGAACTATGTGTATTCAAAAAGGTCAGTGGGAGCGTAGTTGTCATCCTCGTATTGTACGTAGATGACATCCTCCTAATTAGGAATGACATTCCCATGTTGACCTCAGTCAAAGTATGGTTGTCTAAGGAGTTTTCTATGAAAGATCTAGGAGAGGCATCCTTTATACTGGGTATTAAGGTCTATAGAGATAGATCAAATAGGATGCTGGGACTTTCACAGAAGATGTACATAGAGGAGGTGCTAAAAAGGTTTAGCATGAAAAACTCCAAAAGAGAGTTATTACCTTTTAGACATGGCATTCATCTCTCCAAGAAGATGTGCCCTAGCACACCTGAGGAGATTGAACGCATGAGCAAGATCCCTTATGCTTCGACAATAGGGAGCCTCATATATGCCATGCTATGTATACGACCTGATATAGCCCATGCTGTGAGTGTCACAAGCAGATATCAGTCAAATTCAGGCGAAGAGCACTGGACTTCTGTGAAATGTATCTTTAAGTACTTGAGAAGGACTAAGGATATGTTTCTAATCTTTGGAAATAGAGAACTCCAGATTTAGGGATATATAGACTCAGACTTTATGTCTGATATAGATAATCGAAAGTCAACATCTGAAAGTCTGTTCATTTGCAATGGTGGTGTAGTCAACTGGAAGAGTTCCAAGCAGATGGTGATTGCTAATTCCACCATGGAGGCAGAGTATATTGCTGCATCGAAAGCTGCGAAGGAGGCATTCTAGTACAAGAAGTTTGCCGCAGAGCTTGGAGTGATGTCATCGGATGCGATACCTCTTTACTGCGATAATAATGACGCCATAGCCCTAACTAAGGGGCGAAGGTCTCACCAGAAGTCCAAGCACATCGAGCGGTGATTCCATCTGATCCGTGATTATCTCGAAAAAGGTTATGTCGAGGTCAAGAGAGTCAACTCCACAGATAATGTGACAGACCCACTGACTAAGCCATTGGACCAACAGAAGATCGAAGCCCACCTTGAGAAGATGGGACTTAGATATGTAGCCATTGGCATTAGGTCAAGTGGGAGTTTGTTAGATGTGTGTCCTAGATGCCAGATCGGCTAACACATTCCTGTACAGATCTAAGGGCAAATTTATAATTTTGACTATAAATGAATAAAAAGATTATTCTTCTATCACAATGTATATATTGTGTCTGTGATACATCTTTTGAGTTAGTAGGAATGTAAATTTATATTTTTAAGAGTTAAAAATTTAAGGCATGAATTTACATAACTAACTCATAAACAGCTCTTGACCATAGGATCATCATGAGGATAGTGATCGATCCAGAAGGTTGGTGTACGATCGCTTCCTTAGGATAGATGTGTCTTGAGTCTACAGTGTGGAGACACCAGAGCGAGAGTACAGGTATTCATTGAGAATGAGAGTACTGAGCGTGACCACCTCGAGCAGTCATAAGGAAGTCTACCTTCTCGTCGATGACTAGCTCGATGCTGCAGTTGTGTGTCTAGTTCTTTGACCTGAGGTGCGTCGACAGTTCACCTTGAGTGTGTTATAGTTTGACTACACCATAACTCGGTCTCCTAGCCATTCAGAATCCTGAGGTGTATGTTGGCTGTGGCATATTCATTGTAGGAACTAGGTCGCACCAAGATAGGATCTATCAATCTCGGTAGATGAGAGGAGTAGTCCTATGATAATTGAAAGATCGAGTTCTTAAGCCCATGGCCATGGCAGAGTGAAATAATGAAAAAGAGTTTTCCATTAAGGTTTCACATCAGACTCGGATCGATCGATTAACTCATATGACTGATGTTGGGTTTGACGAGTTCAACTTAACCCTAATTCAGTCGGGACTCATGATAGAGGAACTCAATCACACAGGTAGCTGCATCGAGAGATTTATCTTTAGTTCTGATGGGTTGCCACCACATACTGCTAGGTGTCACTGATAGATTTTGAGAGCAATTAGAATGATATTGATGATCGATCATTCTAATTGTCTGAATCAGAAGAGTTCTGGTCCATCAAAAAGAGTTTCGATGATGTCGATGATGAGGTCACGACATGTCTCATTACCATATAGAATTGAACCTAACTGGGTCACACAAATAAGGGTTAGGATCTAGATGTCATCAATTGGGCTAACTTAATTGATTTGGATAAGATCCAATTAGGTTCAAGAAAATCATGCTAGCACACGATTGAGCCTAACTTTCTCCTCGTGTAATCTTTTCTGTCTCTACTGAGCCAAATGTGATTTGACTCACCCAGAGAACTTTTGAAAGGTTTTTCTTAGTCTAAATGAAGTTTGTCCAGCTCAGAAAAGGCTTATCTTAATTCATGAGATGAATTTAAGACAACACCTGCTAATTCCTAGCACCTGCCAAATTCATTTTAGGACATCTGTCAAAATTTGACATATGGGTCTTAAACTGAAGAGGGCTTATTGGAAGATTTTTGTGGAGTATCCATATGCCAAAACCCAATTGAATTAGGTACCATAATCTGATTATGGCTTGAGCCCAATTGGATTTAAGTGGGCGACCCAAATAGATAAGAACCAAAAAGTCCTGATAAACATGGACTCTTTGGCGCCACCTTGATTGAGCTTATCCATTGTTGGTGCCAACTTAGGAGAGAGGGTGGGGGTTCTTATCTGATGTGATCAGATAACATCACTCCACCAATCAATATTTTTTCAGAATTTATTGGAATTTTTTGATTGGTTGAATGATGTGGCACTGCGCAGCATACAAGGTCTATATAAATCCTGCTGCGCCTAGGGTTTCGTGAAAGAAATTATTTTATGCATAAAACTCAATAGCTACTATCTCCTCCCCTCTTCTCTATGTCCTCTTTGCTCTCCTTCCTCCTCTCTTCACGTCCAAAGAGTTGGACGTCCATCTGGCAGAGATCCAAGGCATGGTGACGCCTGGAATAGAAGGCTACAGGACATCTTCGATAGGCTGTTGCTCCAACTTCAGAAGGAGTTCTGAAGTACTTTCAAATCAGATAAAAATTTGATTTTTGGAGCATAGATTCATGAGGAGAAGATATTCTAGATCCTGCCTGAGTGGATACTGGTAGAGGTCAGGTGCTTTCATGGCTACATCAGAATCTCAGACTGTGCAAAGATCATCTACAGGGTAATCAGATTATCTTTGAGGTATTTCTTCTTTTATCATAGTTTTAGATTTAATTTTAGATTTTAAATATTAGATAATAAAATTAGATCTAGAGAATTAGATCTGAAATATGTAGGATAAATTTTTTGAAAAAATTATTCCACCCCAAATTTGATGAAATCTGGAACATCCTACGTGGAGAAAATATTTCTCCTCCTTCAAGCAGAATACCTAGGTGTTTAAAATTTTTATTCAAAACCCTTAATGCACCAAAACCCTAATGCCCAAGTCACTTTGATAATAGCAATCAAAACATGATCTAAGAGAAGTTATAGGATGCGTACCTATTATAATCTGATTTGGTGATGATTATTTTCATGAGGCATCTAAGTGTCCACCCTCTAATGATGATCCACATAGAAACTGGTTCAAATAGATGCTCTTCCGAACCCAAACATCGGACCCGAGTTCATCCTAACTCGATTTGGATGAACTGCTTCCTGAACCTGACTCAAACCTCTTCTTGGCTTCTTGGCTAACCCTTTTAGGATCCTCTAGAGTCTTATCCTAATCCTAATCAGACTTAGATTAGACTAGGAAGACTTGTCCTAAAGCCTAAAGATGTAAGAGAAAGAGGGAGAGGAATTCTTGTCTTAACAAGACAAGATGAGGCAGATTGATTTGGATGCCCTCACCCCTTCTGCTACCCCCTATTTATATTTGAAGAGGGGGTGTGTGAAGAAACTCTCTATGTTTTCCAACCACCACATCAAATGGCATATTAAAATTTAAAAGACTTATATGATAAAGTCTCTTCGGGAACACATACGTTGCTTCACAACCTCTCACGCGCATGTTCGAGAGAAGAAGCCTATGGCATCCCAGTTTTAAATCAAAAATTCTTTGATTTTACCATGTGTAAATAGAGGTTTCTTAGAGCTTATCTGATGCAAATGGATGCTTAAGATTAGTTTGAGATGAGCCTTCTTCTGCCTTAAAGCTGAAGGACTCTCATGCAACTCTTTTGAAAACCTACAGAACTCCCTCATGCATGTGCTGGGTTTCTCTCCTCACCACCTCATTTACTAAAATATGTGCTAGACTGATAGAGAGCTGGATAAGCTTTCACATAAGCCAAAAATTGGTTCAAGATGGACTTCTCACATTCCTCCACGTGAAGATAAGGTAGCAGCTATCATATTATGTGCTAGCTTTGGATAGAGTCCAATCCGCTTTGGACTCTATCATTCCAATGCCCAAAGGGCTATGTGCTGCCATCTAATGGCCCCCCCATATCAGAGGTTAATCCAAATTAATATATAATTAATTTGATTCATAAATTAAATTAGGTTCGAACTAAATTCGACCCAAAAATAGGAGCTAGGGTTAGCCACATGTGCTAGCATGCTCACCGGCTAACCAATTGGATTAGCTGGTCTAATCAACTTTATCAAATAAACTCTTTGATCAATTCTCTTATATGTATATTCCATTGGGCTCCACATCTAAATAGCAGTAGGTCCGGATGCATCTTGACCCAATTCGATTAGACCCGATCTAAACCGATTATGGTCTAATTCATACTGATCCAAATTCAGCAATTAGAAAACCTTCTAATTGAAGAATGAATTAAAACTATTAATTTACCTACAAGTCAAAATTGATGTTTAGCAACATATCATGACTATCTAAAAAATATACAATTTGATGAAAATACCAAATATATCCTTTAGTAGTAACTTATCATATAATTCAATCCTTCGATCATTCTGCATCTTGAATATATTGATGAGTATGAATTTATATCAAACTCAAATACATATTCTTATTGATTCTTCATTAATTAATGATAACTCTAATGAAGTATTATAAACCCTATCTAATCTTCATTTTGCTTTGGCTAAAGTCTTCCTGAGTTATCCAAAGATGAGAATACATAGGATGTCATCTCCTCTTACTAGGAGTGATCGATTCCTTATTGATCTACTCACAATCTCTATACATACTCTATCATATCTAGAACACCCCGTTCATAACTTTAATACCATAATTAAGTATGAACCAAAATATAAATTTATATGCACAAGATTTCATGGTGGTCTCAGGTCAAAGGATTACTTACACAACTTCTACTTATAGAATCATCTTTTGACATGTATATAAAGCTCCATAAGATGTTCTCTATCGATGAGTCAATTTAGTGAACTTATTCCTTAATGAGCATTCTCATTCTTGTATTAGTGTCTCCATATAAGTCACTTGTGAGATCAGCCATCCTCTCCATCGAGCATTCAGAAGATGTGTAGTCTATCGGAATATTGATCTCTGACTTAATGCTCCTAAGATCAAGAATATTTAAGATTAGAATTTTAAGTTTTAGATCTCACAGGCATGATCCATTCATGTCCCCTAAAATTATTGTCCTAATTTTTGAGATTCATCATAGTCTTTAATAAAAAAAGATGCAACTGAAATGATGAATCATAATGCCTCAGAATAAATGTCATTACATGAGTTGAAAGATGATACAAAAAAATTCCATCACATCAACCTTGTGATTGGCTTGTAGGATATTTATTTTTTTAGGACAAGTGTCAGTTTGAATTTATTCACATAGATGTATAAATAAAATCAAAAGATATCTTTTATCCTCATTTTGGATTGGATGGGATCTAATAGGATTGAAATCAGTTTAGATACCGATCTATTAGATACCCATATTTGTTTTATTTGAGAAATATCAATATAGATATGGATATTAGTTGGATGCACAAATTCATATCAATATATATTTTAAACGGATATAGATATAAGATAGATGCTAGAAGTATGGATATAAATATGAATATAAGTCAAATAATTAAACTTTATGATCATAGAATCAAAGATATTACTAAATGGATAGTATTATACATTGTTTTTAATAGTTCATGAGTGCTATATAAAATTTAATAAGATTACAAATTGAATCAGATATTCATATATGTAACAAGTAGTTTTTCAATATTCATATCTATATCTTTTTTTTTTTATTTGATAGATATGGATATGGATATGGATATTAGTTGAATGCTCAAATTTTTATCCATATCTAGATAGATTTGAATTTGAAAATAGTTCAAGACAAATATTATCCGATCTACTTTCACTTTTAGGATCAAATGTCATGCGTACAAGAAAGACAATATTGCATTTTTTCACCCAATAGTTGCAACTTGCGAATATGCATCCTTAGGCTTGAATGCATTGTATTTCTTTAGGGATGTGCCCTTTGGTATCACGCCAATTAAAAGTGGATCCTATTTGGGATGCAATAACCATTCCATGGGATGTGTCCCTAGAATACCTCTAACATCTAAAAGACATTTCTTTCAAAATATATAATGACATCCAAAATATATATCAATTGCAAGCACCTCCAGATAGAAAGGCTTGTACCTATTTAAGGAAAATAAAAATATTTAATCTTGAATGACCATTAACAAACAGAAACATAGAAGATGCTACTTTAATTAGTAAAGTTCAATAGAAAACTATTTCAATAGCCTTACAATATTGGCTAACAAAATCATGGCAACATAGCATTCCATAAGCCTTTATGACCTTATACATTATTCTTAATGTTATCCATAATTTTTTTTTTACTGTGCTAGTCCTCTATTTTCTCTGAAGTACTATCTTTCACTATAAAATGAAAGTCTCATAAGCTTAATTCAATATTTTTGTTCATAGGTAACAGCTGCCTTGAGAGAATCCGGTTTAGAATCATCAAATCTGATACTTGGTATTGATTTCACAAAAAGCAATGAGTGGACAGGTTGTGAAGTAGTTATTTATCATTTATAGTGTTCAATCCTTTTGCAGTGCAATTAAAGTGATTTCATGTTAGCTTGTTTATTATCTTCTTGACAACAAAAATTACATCAAACTTGTTACTTTTCTTGTCAAAGGGAAACATTCATTTAATAATCAGAGCCTGCATAAAATCAGTGATATACCTAATCCTTATGAGCAAGCCATTGCCATAATTGGGAGGACTTTGGCTTCATTTGATGAAGATAATTTGATTCCTTGTTTCGGGTTTGGTGATGGTTAGTCCTCATATGGTACTATGTGGATATGCTTATTAATCTTGCCTTCAAATTTGTAAATTAAATTGAGAGTTTACTTTCTTTCTGTTGTAATTATTGTGCTTATAATAGCGACCACTCATGATCAAGATGTATTTAGCTTCCACCATGATCACTCACCTTGTCATGGATTTGAAGAAGTGTTGGCCTGCTATCGAAAGATTGTCCCACACTTGAGATTATCAGGTAGTTCCTTTTCTTCCTCGATTCCCTCACCCAGAATGTCACTTATAATTTATATATTGTGCTAAATCATTGCAATTATGAGTTATGATTGGATAATTTATAGTATCAATTTTATGCATCCTTGTAGAGCAAGACATGTGCTGCCCAAAAAAGTAACCCAGGAAGAGGAATGAATGGGGTTCTTGAAAGATTAAAATAATTATGTGTACTAATGAAACTGTGATGTGAAAGCAATGAATGCAAGCAATAATTTGTAGGAATAAGAGAATGCAAGAGAGCAAAAGGCTATAAAAATCAAACACCATAATTTTATAGTGATTTAATTGGTGCCAAACTCAGCATCTATGCCTAATCCCTAAGAACCCTTTCTTGGAAATTCTACAATCAACTTAATTACAGTCTGATTATTTTACATGGATAGTTGATTTTGTTTACAAAATCAAATAAAATTGTTTCAACTAAGCTTTCCCTTGGCTTAGTCCTAATACAATGTTCAATTTAAGATTTGGATAGACTTATCCCCCAAGTTTCTCTCCCTTAAAACTTGTTACAATAAACAAATTGGAAGCAAAATGAATAGAATAGTAAAACTTGGATCTTTTTAAGAGTAAAAAGAGGAAGCACTGTATAGTATAGAAGAAGCCGAAGTGGCTGCTCTTTAATGCTTGGACTTCTCTTCTTTAATGCTAAGTTGGTGGTTGTGGAAGTTTGCTTGGAAGCTCACCCAATCAAAGCTCATTCACTACTTTTTTTGGATTTTCTTAGGAGTATCCAATTCACTTAATGAAACTTGTATTTTTTTCACTTCAAATCCTTTTTCTTTCTATTTCTTGTATTCCCCATTTAATTTTTAGTCTTAAATACCATTAGGAATGGCTGGAACAACCGTACTAGCCATTGGAGGCACAAAAAGTGCCATTAGAGATGAGAGTTTCTATTGGAAACTCATAGGAAAACCATCCATTGGATTGTCAGATGTAGAAGGATGGATTCCTCTTCTTCAAGGGTCAACTAGTTGTCTTTAAGGGTCGACTCATCTCTTGTTTGGGTCGACTCTAGACTTCTACCATTTTATGCATCTTTTATCTTTTGTCTAAGACTATTTTAGGGTCAACTCTTTTGATCCTGGGGTCGACTTATGTTTGGCATGGGTTAACTCCTGAAGGGCTGAGCTCGACTCTCAAAGAGCTGAGCTCGACTCTCAGAGGAGTTGTTTTTCTAAGTTTTTTATCTTCTCCCTAAAAGCATTTTAGGATAGACTCTTTTGAACTGGAGGTCAACTCATAGTTAGCCAAGATTGACTGAAGAAGCATTGGGTCGACTGCCAGAAGAGTTACTTTTTAAGGCCCTCTATCTTTTAGTTGAGACTATTAAAAGGATGACTCATAGAATATGCCAGTCTTTGTCAATGTGCTAGACTCGACTCCTCTTTTCTAGGAGCTCTTAAATATGGATCAATCAAAACATGGATCAGTGGAGAATTCAAATCAAGGGTTCTTAAATATAAGACTTATTTAAAGGATTCACAAAGCCCTAACTCTCTCCTAACCATACTAAATCTATCCTCACTAAGGATTTTTGTGAATATTTTAGCTAATTAAATTTTTGTAGATATAAACTCAAGCATCATCTCTTTATTTTGCACTTGATCTCTTATGAAATGATGTTTTTATTTCAATATGCTTAGTGCTTGAATGTTAGATAGAATTTTTAGTTAGACTGACAAAAAATATAATATCATATTGTATGAAGATTTTATTATATTTTATGCCATAATCTTCTAGTTGTTGCTTAATCCATAAAATTGAGTATAACAATTTTTGGCTATAGTGTGTTTGGCCTCAGCCATTGACAATATTATTGAATTTTATTTCTTGCTAAATCATGAGACTAAATTATACCTAGAAATTGATATGTTCCATTTTTATTTTTTTGATCAATTTTACAATCAGCAAAATCAACAACAAAATATTCTATTAGTTCAATTAAAAATTATTTTGAATACCAAAGTCCTATAGTTTATGTTTCAATTGAGTGTCTAAGAATTCTTTTGACTATAATTAAGTGTGATTCTTTAGGATAAGATTGGTATCTAGTACAATATACTTATACTAGATATTATAATAGACCTACTTGCAGTTAGATAAAGTAATGAACCTATCCTATCTCTATGCCAGTACTCTTATCATTTTTATCTTGATAAAGCTTACAAGATTGGCTCATTAGAGTGTAAATTCCCTTAGTATTCTCTATCCCAAACTTCTTTAGGATCTCTCTTATGTACTTATTTTAGTTGATGAAATTTCCCTCCATTTGCTTGATTTGGAGGAGTTCAAGTTAGAAAGTCAATTTTCTTATCAAGCTTATTTTGAACTCATTGTGCATAAGCTTGACAAAATCTTAACATAAAACTTCATTAGTATCATCGAATATAACATCATCTATATAGATTTACATAATAAAAATATTATTTATTTTTTTTTTATAAAAAGGGTTGTACCAATATTTCTTTTTATAAAATTATTTTTAAGAAAAAACTTACTTAAGCTTTCATACCAAGCATGAGGTGCTTTTTTTAAACCTTATAATGCTTTGTTTAATTTGATAACATGGTTAGGATATTTAGAACTTTTAAAATCAAAAGATTATTTAATATAAACTTCCTCCACAATATATCCATTTAAAAAGGTGGTTAGGATGCTTAGGATTTTTAAAATCACAAGATTGTTTAATATAAACTTCCTCCATAATATATCAATTTAAAAAGGTATTCTTAGCATCTATTTGAAAAAATTTGAAATTCATAAGACATGCAAAGGCAAGTAACAATTTAATTACTTCTAGCCTAACTATAGGTGTGAAGGTTTCATCAAAATTAATAATTTCTTCTTGATTATAATCTTGTACAACCAACCTAGTTTTATACCTAACTATATTATTATTATCATTATTATCTAGTTTGTTCCTAAACACTTATTCAGTTTCAATTATTGGGTGATCTTTAGATCTTTTAGCTTGGTTCCAAACTTAGTTTCTTTCGAATTAGTTTAACTTTTCTTGCATGCCCTAATTCTAATATCATGAGATAGATCACCAATAATTAACTCCTTAGAATGATTATGTGTATAGATCCACTCCTTTGGTCAGTCATTTCTACCTTATGTTTGATTATTTCAAGGTGTTTCTTTCTTGCTTCATCTTGCGAGGGGATCTCCTTCAAGGTCAACTAGTTTATTTTCTCCTTTAATGAATCTATATCATCAAGCACATCTTTCTTTCTTGATGCAAGATTGTTAGATTCATCAAATATTATATGTATGAATTCCTATACCACTAGAGTCCTCTAATTGAATACCCTATAAGCTCTGCTAGTGGAAGAGTATCCCAAAAAATCGCCTTATTAGATTTTGCATCAAGTTTACCTACTCAGTCTTTACCATTATTTAAAACAAAAGAACGACAACTAAAAATCTAGAAATAGCTTCTATCATTTTCTTCCTTTCCAAATCTCATAAGGGGTTTTCTTTAAGATTGATCTAATTAAAGCTCGATTTAAGATATAGCATATGGTGTTTATAGCTTTTACCCAAAAGTATTTTAGTAGGTTGCTTTCACACATCATGATTTGGGCTATCTTTTCTAGAGTCTTATTTTTCTTTCTACTATTTCATTTTTTTGAGGTGTCCTTAGGGCTAAAAATTATATTCTATTCCACTTTTATAAAAAAATATTTCAAATTCGTGATTCTCAAATTTGCTTCCATGGTCACTTCAAATTTTTAAAATGGTCAAACCTTTCTCATTTAAAATCTTTTTATAAAGTTTAGAAAAGGCACCAAAGCTTCATCTTTATATGCAAGAAACAAAAATCATGTAAACCTTGAAAAATCATTAATAATTATAAAGCTATGATAACTTCTTATGCAAATTATAGATGAGTTCTTTCTATTTGAAATTTTTTGAGAATATAGAAAAAGCTTCATCTTTTTGTGTCAAAAGTAAAATCTTAATAAATCAAGAGAAATCATCAACAATCATAAGTCTAGTCATCAACAATCATAAGTCTAGATCTTTTTCTTCTAGGCTTATGATTCTAGTGGATCCAAATAAGTCCATATGAACCAATTCTAAAGATCTAAAGGTTAAAATAATATTTTTGATTTAAAAGAGCTTCTAGTTTATTTTCTAAGTTGATATGCATCACGAATCTTGTTCTTTTCAAAGTTTATTTTTGGTAATCCTTTGACAAGATCCATTTTGATAAGCTTTGAAATCAAATCCATACTTATATGGCCTAATCTACGATAATACAATCAACTAGTCTTACTAACTTTGGTATCTATTTTAATTAGATATTGGCCATTCTTTGTGAAATGATCGTCTAGATCAACCATGTAGATATTATCATATTTATATCCAATGAGCACAATGCCATTGTCATTAGAATTAAAAACAATGCACATCAAAGATTCAACTGCAACTTTAAAATCTTTATTATATAATTAAGTAATACTTAACAAATTATGTTTGAATTTATCTATAAGTAAAATATTTTCAATATAGGTAGAAGGAGTGATATAAATATTATCAATTTCAACGTTGCATCCTTTGCCATTATCGCCAAAGGTCACCGCTCCCTCTTCCTTTACTTTAAGGGTGATAAATTATTTCTTATCACCCATCATGCATCTTAAATAGTCACTATTAAGATACGATCTTCTTTTTCTTCTACTAACTATAAGACATAACTATAGGAAAAGACTGAGTTATTAAAAATTTTAGGTAGCCAACTTTTCTTGAATCGTTTGGGATTAGTTATAATGGTTCCTTTTAGAAATAAATCTTTTTAGCTTTATTGTTATTTAATTTTCTAAAGTCACAAGAATATACTTTATCTTCTAACTTGCCACAATAATAACAAATAACATTAAAAGATGTATTTGATGAAGATTTAACAAAAAAATTCTCAAAAATTTTTGTTTCTTATGGGGTTAAAATCAAGTCCAATTTTGTTAAAATCAACTCTTTGACTACTCAAAATTATTTGTAATTTTTTAGAACTATAAGTAAATTTATTAATAATAAATTTTAGTTTTTTCACTTCAAATTTTAAATCTTGATTTTTTTTGAGCAAAGAATCCTATTCTTTTAAAAAGTGCTCCTATCTTTAGTCAAACCATGATTACATTTTCTAAGTTTCTTGATTATTTTTTAATCCAAGTTTATTGAATTCATCCAAAAGATCATAAAATACATCATGCAATTCATCAAAAAAAAATTCAAACTTTATTCAGAAGTTACATTCTCTTCTTGTGCTATAAGACATAGATTAGTTACCTCTTGAGTTTTGCCATTGGAGTTTGAATCATCACTATCTCTCCAAATGGCTATCATAGCATTCTTTTTGGCATTCTTAGTAGATTCATTGAGGAGAGGATAATCAATTATGAAGTGCCTAGGCTTCTCACATTCATAGCATACGGGCTACTCCTTTTTTTTCTCCTTCTTCTTGCTTGACTCACTCTTTGAAAAAGTCTTTCGTCTGAAATTTTATCTTTTTTCTTCATAAACCTTTTGAATTTTTGGATGATGAGAACCATATCTTCATTTCTCATTTTGTTTCTTCACTATCTTTCCCATTTTGATTAGTGAATTTGAGAGCTATGATTTTTCTCTTTTTTGCTTTTTTTTCATTGTTTTGCCTCATGGTTAACTCATAAGTTATGAGAGAATCAAAAGGTTCTTTCAAAGATAGAGTATCGAGGTCCTTGACTTCTTGAAATACTGTAACTTTTGCCTTCCAAGCTCTAGAAAGTAATTTGATAATTTTTCAAATAAGTTCACTATTAGAAGAAAATTTTTCTAAGCTCTTATGGCCATTAATAATATTAGTGAATCTAATAAATGTATCGATAATTGATTAATTTTATTCCATTTTAAATAAATCATATTTGTATATAAGTATATTGATTTTAGATTTTTTTTACCTGATTGGTGTGCTCATGGGTAACCTCTAATCTATCTCATATTTTTTAGTAGAAATATAAGTAGAGATCCTATTGAATTCATTAACATCTAGAGCATAACAAAGAATATTCATAGCTTTAGCATTTACTTAAATCATATTTTTATCTAAGTCATCCCAATTTTTTTTTTAGTTTGGGTGTGATAATGCCATCTATCATGATTGTGGGTGTGTGTATGGTACTTCAAAGATTATAATCAAGTTCTTGAATGAAGATGCATATATGTGCTATTTATGCCATTAAATAAGGATGGTCTATTGATGGATTACCCTTCAGCAAGAGATGCATCAATTTGGGGCACCATTTGATCTTGAACTATTTGATTGTTAGATCAAATCAAACTGAGCATCAAACTTTGATACTACTTATTGTCCAAAGAGACAACCTAAGAAGAGGGATAAATTAGATTTTTTAAAAATTTAAACTTACTATGCACAAATTTCAGACTATGTGAAATGTGGTGAGAGAATACTAAATGATAAATATCTAAATAATTAAGTAAATAAAAATCTATGTAATAAAATGAGAAGTCACATATAAATAAAAAGAATTTATAATAGTTTGATGTCAAATCCAGAACCTACATCACTCCCAAAGCCATTCTTGAGAATTTCACTATAATCTCTACATAGATTACAAAAAGATTATTTTTCAAGCTTATAATCTAAATTTAGTTGATTTATTTTAAGATATCAAAACCATATCGTCAGGCCAATCCTAGGCTTACATAATAAACTCAATCCAATTTCAAGCTTGGATAGGCCTTTCTCTAAGTTCTAAACCTAATTAAAACTTATTTATAGTAGAGAATAAGAAGAATAATTGTAAATATAATAAAAGCTCCTAAAAGAGTAAATAAAAGTCAATGAAGCTCTTTGAAGAATGACTTGAGGAATCTTTGCAATCAATGCTCTAAGAATTTCTTTCAATGCTTCAAAATTTTAGATGTCTATAGCTTTCTATTGGATGCTTAATAAATATTCTTAGGCTCTCACCTAATTTTTTTCTTTTTTCTTTTCTTACTCTCTTAGCTCTTGATTGAGTTTGAAAGTCTTTAAATCCTCTAAAAAAGTCAAACTAGTTGTTTCTAGCTGTTGAAGATCAAAAATTAGCTATTAAAAATGATTTAAAAAATTTAAAATTTTTACAGAACTAGCCATTATTACTGTTAGCTACAGTTGAGTCGACTTAAAATTAAGTAGGGATCAACTAGAGTAAATAAACTAGAAGTTAGCTCAAGAAAGTAGGAGCCAGCTTGAAACTATTCTACAAAAATACTTCTCTATCTTTTTTGAAGGAGTCGACTCACAGTTAAGTAAGAGTCAATTCAATATCTAGCACTAAAACTTTAGCTTTCTATCTAACTGAGAAAGTCAACTTGTAGTTAAGTAGGGATCGACTCCTAGCCTGTATCATCTGAAAAATGCATGCTAGAGTCGACTCTGTGAATCTAGAGGTTGACTTTTGGACTCTTCCTCTTAATTTTTCATAATATAGTTTTATCCAATTATGCTCTTTTATTTTCAAAACTCATCAATTATATATGCTTTCTAAGAATGATTTTAGCTTCCTGAAATTATATACCCAAGAACTTCAAAAACTCATTAGCATCAAAATAAGTACTCAAATATTTTATATTCATCAAAATCAATCCTTGGGTCAATAAGGTATCTACCTTCTTTTTATAAAAAAGGTTAACATAATTGAGTAGATTTTTTAAGAAAATTTTAGCAAATCCCATCCATAACTAGATTTTTTAAGGCTCAGTCTAAGATTTTAGGTTAAATGGTATCATTACTTTAGCCACAAATATGGGCATTTTCTTTGGCCATACTTCCTAAATCTTTTCTCCTCAACCACAAACATGGAGTATATAACATATGTCTCCCCAATTTTCTTTGTTAATTTTATGATCAAATCAACCAATAATCTTGCTTTAGTCCCATCTCTTGTGGTTTCACATAAAATGGTTTGTGACAAGAGATAATTGTATTTGCATGTTATGCTTTTAAATATTTTGTAATTTCCTAACCAATTTAGTTTCAATTTTATAGTTCAAGAAGATTCTATAACAACATAACAAAAATAAAGTTTGCAAAATCTAAATTGGTACTATTTTCATTTCTAATGTTTTTTTCTTTATTTGATAAAAGAACCAATGACGAGCGATATATGGGGGATGGCCCTCCCCAATACACCCCTAACCCCCAAACACTAGTGATGGTGGGATTCTTCCAATACTGTCTAATATGGATCAATTTTTAGATTTTCTATTTGAGGTCATCTCTCACACAAGAACAAGTTGTGTCATCCATATAATATACTTTTTAGTTATCGTATTAATACATGGTACATTCCTCAAGTATGCTATTATATATGCCATGATATGTTTTATTCCTTTCTTTGCCACAAATAATTTGTATAGATATGTTGACATTCCTGAGATGGACCGGTGATCACCACTTATCATAACAACTAAATTTTATTATTTTGTAAAATAAAGTTGTTAGTTCTCCATAAACATTTTTTGTTTTGATTTGTATTCACCCCATAATTATGGACAAGCAATCAAAACCTAGCACTTCACAAGAATTATTTTTAAGAGAAATCCTTTATGAGAAACTTGATGTGTTCGCTTGGAGGGACACCCTTGGTCTACCCCAAGCTAAGATTTTATAAATAATTTTTTTGCTAACACTACAAGGGTTAAGGTTAAAAACTAATTAGATAATGAGTTTTATTCCCTTCTTATAAATGTTTGTATATTTATTCAATAATAAGTTTAGCACAAAATGATAGCCTATTGCCAAGACACAATGAATTGTTATCTTGCATGCCTCTTTGAAATTTACTATAATGGAGAGGTTTGAGGTCAAATACAAACTATTAGAGCCCATAGGTGGTTAAGAAGTGGCAAAAGAACTAGATCGAAAGCATTGGATATGCTCCATTTTTGTGCTCTTGCTTTTAGATTTAACTAGATTTTTATTTTCACAGAAGGATGCGCTTAAGCTGATTGCAACACTCAAAGCACGCACCCAAACTCACTTCAAGCATTCTGATATAATTAATTCTTTCTCTAATTTTCTCATAAATTTTGTATAGAGCTTTATCTTGGTTATTTAAGGTGGCATTAGCAAGGATGTAAAAGTTTGTAAGCAGCTCTTCATTAGATAAGAGAACCTACAATCAGTGAGAGAATTATCTATTCGGCCACCACATTAAGAGAACCCAGCTCTTTGTGTTCTTTCACACAAACACTTGCATAATCAATTGGATGAACATGGAAAATTATGTAAACACCTTTATTGAAGATTAAAATCAGGAAATGTAGAGTTGAACTCCATAAATGAAATATGGGACACAAGAAAAACTTGGAGTTACTTGAATGAAAAACAGTAACAACAAATGGATAAAAGAAAAGTGATAGGCAACATGACTATAAAATTGTCCAAGTATTAATACAGATACTAAATAATTTGGTTATACTTTTATAAATAATTTTCCACTGATTTTTTTATACTTTGAAATTCATGGCATAGAAAGTATCTAGATATGTGGTCCTCTAACCTTACTAATGTCTACATACTAGTTTGACAATTCCTGCATTATTTTTATTATAGACATCTTCTTTTCATACACCATCCTTTGCTAAAGCAAAGAAGTGTGTCCTATTAGCTCATGTTTAATTATGTGGAAGGACCTACTTCTTTTGCACCTATAGTGGAGGCTGCAGTTGACATTGTTGAGAAGAGCAATGGGCAATATCATGTGTTGGTCATTATTGCAGATGGCCAGGTTGAGACATTTCTAGCTCCCCTCTCATGTCCCCTCCAAAGAAAAAGAACAAGAACAGAAAAAAGTTTAACACTCATCGAATATTCTTATATTTTATGAAGGTCACTCGAAGTGTGGATACGGATATTGGAGATCTTAGTCCACAGGAGAAGAAAACAATTGACTCTATTGTCATGGCAAGGTATCTATATTAACTTGCGATCTGAAATTTAGCATTTGTGATCATTCTAAATAATTTAGGTGCAATGATGCATGATATGATTTGTGTCAGAGTGACAGGTTTGTATATTCATCTTGCTCCGTTTTACTTTTTCTTTTATTATAACTATAATTAGTGTGTAGTCCTGTAGAATAATTACAAGAAATTGATCAAATGAGAGCTAGATAATTGCAAATAGTGAAAAACCAACTGGAGTTCATAATTGGAAGGCAAATATTGAGGTTGTTTTTTTCAATGATTAATCAAAATGTTTTAGAGTAAAAATGAAAAACTTATGCATTACAGTCTTGTGACAAACATGTGTGGGAGTAATGATAAGATTGCTTATAGTAGTAATTCTTCTCTTTCTAAGCTATGGATGTTATTGTGACTTTTTTCACCTCTTCTAGCAACTCCATTTTTGTTTGATAGATCTTATGTTGTAGAGATTGCCTAATGCACTAATAAGATTACTCAAAACCTTCTCAAAGTCTTCTTGAAAATAAAACTGTGAAAGTAACTAGGCAAAATATACTTAATCAGAAAAAAAAAAAGGCAAAATATAACAACACTTATAGGTATTTGCTAACTTGGTTTTTGATTACAACCAAAGGCTCAAAGAATTTCTATAAAAAAAAAATAATAAATTTGACCCTTATAGAAAACCCTAGATTGGCATTATATAAAATGACCTACTATTGGCTAATTTGATCCAACTTAGTTTCCATTGGCCAATCTTACCATGTACAACATATGATATTTTAGTCATCAACAAGGTTCCAAGAGAATTTGCTACTCATTCTATTCATTTCTTAGATTTTCATTTTGAAACATTACTTTTTGATTCTTTTCTAACATTTTTCTTATGCAATTCTTCCACATCACAAAATACAATCTTTTCTATAATTCATTACTTAATCCATAAATATGTTATCAAAGGTATTAGCTGAGATCGTTTGCCTCTAGTATGATTCAAGTCTCAATCCTAGTGATGCAAAATTAGTGATGAATATTAAAACTAGTAATAAATATGACCAATCAAATCCTAATGGCTAGACATCAAAAGTCAAAACTTTTCAAGATTAGCTCCTATTGCATCAAGTGATTCCAAAATACACCATCCCATATGTTTGATATAGGTTTTAATTTGGTCTGGAGTTTAGAAATATTCAAATTTATTGAGTTTAATGCATAGTTAATGTTTCTAGATGAGGTCAACTATGTATTCTTCCATCATATGACATGTAATATATTTTAGCATATTAATTTTGTTGGTCTTGCCTATTTATGTCAACTTGATGGACATGTAAGAAATATTCAAAACAAATTCTACTTTCAGGTGTTCTCATATCTCGATATTAAAGGGTTTGTAATCTTAAACCAATCTTTGAATATATTGTTTCGATTAAGTCTACAATCTCGCTGGAAGGATACAGCTCAACACTAATATAACATAGTAATAAGAATGAATGCTTAGTTTTTGAGATAGAGCTTGATCACTACAAATATTTGCGTGACAATTCATTGAAGTGAAAAGAATAATTACAGTTCAATTTTCAATTTTAGTGCTCACCCACTGTCCATTGTGCTTGTTGGAGTTGGTGATGGACCATGGGAAGACATGAAAAAATTCGATGACAAGATTCCATCACGAGATTTCGACAATTTCCAGGTATGGCATTAGCATGATTCTATAAATTCCAGTAAGTAAGTCCACATAATTTTATTTTGTAGTTGATTACATGGCAAGTTGAGCAATGATAGCTTACTAATCAGCATATACATGGCATGTGAAATTTTAAGCACGTTCATCCACGCTTCAATTACTAGAAAACATGTTCTTTAAAACCAGAAACTGATTTGATGGCAAAAGGCAGGTTGTTGTAGTTTGTCCCAATCTGTTATACTTCTGTATAAAGTTTTCAAATCCCATTACGGAATGCAGTTTGTCAACTTCACCGCTATTATGACAAAGAATATGAACCCGGCAGAAAAGGAAGCAGCTTTCGCCCTTGCTGCTCTAATGGAGATCCCTATCCAATATAAAGCAGCCATGGAACTTGGAATTTTAGGGTATCAAAATAAAATTGGTTTTTTTGTCCTTTTACTATTCAAGCCTCTAATCCTGTGAGTTTGTTTGCATCTCCCTGCATGCGTTATCTATAAAGTCATGTCACTGGGACAGCCAAACGAGTGGTACAACGTCCTCCTCCTTTGTCTATTACCCCTCAACGATCATCAAGGAGGGAACCTAACCCGTCGCCGTCAGCAATTTCTGAGCAAAACCAGGTAATATTTAACGCATTTCTGACATTCTAGTAGGAAATCATTCTCAGAACATGACTTCTTGCTTTAGGCTTGCCCAATTTGCTTGACCGATGCAAAAGACTTGGCCTTTGGTTGCGGTCATATGGTGAGTCATGAACTCGATTTCTAGTAACTAGGTTCCATTGTTGGACACAATGTGATTATAATACTAAGTAATTCATGTATGTATGCAGTGCTGTAAAGAATGTGCTCAAAACTTGACAAGATGCCCAATATGTCGAGCGGTTATCCGATCACGTCTAAGGTTATATTCAGGATGATGCTGGCTAAAAATTCACATGAATTGCATCCCAAAAGAAAAAGAAAAAGAATTCACATGAATTCACTATATGTTCAAGCCTTGTGTTTTCTTTTTTTTTGCGGTTGGTTTAGAAATGTTTTGCCTACTGCATAGCCAAGATGAATAAGTAGAGTACGTGTTTATATGTACTTGGCTGTTGTCAAACATTAATGTTGTGGATTTTTTTTAAAAAATTTTGTCTGTGTAATAAACAGCTTTTTAGATCCTCATAGCCTTGCTGATGTTTTTGGATAGTTTGTCGTTTCTTTTATTTGCCTGTCGATTATTATTCGAGGGCAACTTGGGTTAATAAATCAGATATTGGATGGAGCATAGCTTCTGATCAACAAATAACCTACACGAAGATTTTTGAATGAATACATCATAATTCCAAGGCCTGCTTCATTGTTGTTTTATTTTTTTTCCCAATATAAGTTCTGTCGACAACTTATTAGAAGAATATCTATAAAAACTTTGATTATCAGTGACATGTTATATTTTGTGAAATGAATGAGTATATTCATGTGTTACTCATGGTTTAAATGATTAAATGAATGATTGAATATCATTAAAATGAATATACCTAATTGGCTTATATTTGCTTGAGATATGGTCATGAATAAATGTATTTATTTGTAACATAGAGGAAAAAAATTTTGTTAACCTTTTTGGTTATGATAAAAAGGGGGAGAAATCAAGAGAGTACTAAAATATATTTCAAGAAAAGAGAGAAATCAAGAGAAAATTCCATAGTTTTTCAAAACTATTACTTTTCTGTACAAGAAAGGGGGATTCTTGTTCGAAACTTATTAAAATTTGATAAGCTCAAAGTTATTTCAAGAATATTGCTTTTTTAATGAGAAATGGGGAGTCTTGTTCAAAATGTGATGAATGCTTGATCTTTATCATTAAGATGATTTGTATCAAAATTTTAAAATTCTCTTCGTATATGAAAGGTAGTACTTAAAGAGTTTTATCATCATCAAAAAGAAAAAGATTGTTAGCGTTGGAATTGATTTTGATGATGTCAAAATAATTTGAATATAAATTATAGTTACCAATGATGTTTTTGAGAATGATTGTAGGATTTCTTATAATGCTCAATGATAATCTCATTCAAGAAGTTCTCTTAAAATTTAAGTAAATTTATATTCATAAATCAAATTTTCAAGTTATAGAAGAAAAGAAACTGAGTTCGACATGAAATAAATTTGAGAAAGAAAAGTCTAGAAAGACTTCCCAACAAGATTATCTACTCAAAAATTAATTTTGAAAAAGAAAGTCTAGCTTAGAATATTTTTGAACAAGAAAAGCTGCTCAAAAATAGAGAATCACTTTTGCTATGTCTGGCATATTTTTGAGCCAACTAAGATGTAAGCTTAGCCGATCCAATCTCAGTTTAAGAGAAAAGATAAAAAGATGTGAAATTCAGATTTTTTCTCTTAGCTGACCAAGTTTTCATCTGAGTTGATCAAGATAAGATCATAGCTGACTCACATAAATGGATAGTCAACTCAGCTTTAGACTCAGATTGAAGATAGAAAAATAAAAATTTAGATATTCTCCTGAGCCGACCATAAAAACAAGATAGCCGATAAAGACAAAGACTTAGCTTACTCAAAAAATAGGATTGTTGATTCAGTCTTAGAGATACCAGGAGATAGAAAGTAGTAAAAGTCCACAAGTTTTCTGAGCTAATATAGAAAATAAGTTAGCCGATCAAGTCATAAAGTTAGCTGACTAAGAAGATATCTGAGCTGATCTAGTCTCAGATAGATAACAAATATTAAATAAAAAAAATTATATTTGTTCCTGAGCCAACTCGGAATTTCACTTAGCTGACTTAGTACTTCATGTTAGTTGACTAAGAATTTGGATGAGCTGACTTATAGAATTTTGATAGAATAATGACTAGTTTTCTAGATTATTTCAAATGACCATATTTGTTGGGTTGCTGTATGGCAGCAGAAGGATGATGTTCAAAATTTTTTTCTTAATGAACATCAAGATAATTGAATCTTGAAACTCAGAAATCCCTTGATAATTACAATCAAAGTAGAATTAAACAATTTGTTCAGAAGGAAACCTATGTAGGTTGATCTTTTTTCATAAGGCATCCAAATATTTGCCCTCGAACGATGATCCACATCGAACTCGATCAAGGACACTCTTTCAAGAAACCTTGTTGCTGAATTCTTCCTCCAAGAATTCTTTTAGCCTCACTAAGACTATTCTCTCCTTAAGGATCTCCTAGAAACACTTCCTCCTTTCTTAATTCTCTCCTACTTCTCTCTTTGATATTTCAAAATCTTTTTCTGTTCTCTTCCCTACTCTTATCTGAATTTCTCTTGATACCTTGGACTCTTAGATGGGGTCCCTATTTATATTAAGAGAGAAGGCACCACATATACCAATGCATCCCAAGTGCTCGCACCCTTACATCTGAATTACGATGTATTTAGATAGATTTATTCAAGCAAAAGGACTCTAAGGGGTCAAGAGGCACACGGTTTCACTCAGAGAAAATAAATATATTATTTTGGGAACAAAAGGTCGTATATTAGTCCTTTCCATTGCTGATACTGAAGGAGGAGAAACATTTTCTCCGCGTAGGATCTTTCAGATTTCATCAAATCTGGGGCGGAATGATTTTTAGAAAAATTTATCCTACATATTTCAGATCTAATTCTCTAGATCTAATTTCATTATCTGATATTTAAAATCTAAAATTAAATCTAAAACTATGATAAAAGAAGAAATACCTCAAGGGTAATCTGATTACCTTGTAGATGATCTCTACACAGTCCGAGGTTCTGATGTAGCCACGCAAGCATCTGGCCTCTACTGGTATCCACTTAGATAGGATCTAAAATGTCTTCTCCTCATGAATCTATGCTCCAAAAATTAGAACTTTATCTAATTTAAAAGTACTTCAAAACTCCTTCTGAAGTTGGAGCAGCAGCTTGTCGAAGATGTCCTGCAGCCTTCTGTTCCAAGCATCACCACGCCTTAGATCTCTGCCAGATGGATGTCCAACTTTTTGGACATGAAGAGGGGAGGAAGGAGAGCAGGGAGGATGTAGAGAAGAGGGTAGGGGGGTGGTAGCTATTGGGTTTTGTGTATAAAATAATTTTTTCCATGAAACCCTAGGTGCAGCAGGGTTTATATAGATCCTGTATGCTGCGCAGTGCTACATCATTCAACCAATCAAAAAATTCCAATAAATTTTGAAAAAAATTTGATTGGTGGAGTGATATCATCTAATCACATCAGATAAGAACCCCCACCCTCTCTCCTAAGTTGGCGTCAACAATGGATAAGCTCAAAAAAGGTGGCGCCAAAGAGTCCATGTTTATCAGGACTCTTTGGTTCTTATCCATTTGGGGCGCCCACTTAAATCCAATTGGGCTCATGCTATAATCTGATTATGGCATCCAATTCAATTGGGTTTAGATATGTGGATACTCCACAAAAATCCTCCAACAAGCCCTCTTCAGTTGAAGACCCATATCTTAACTTTTGATAAATGTCCTAAAATGAAATTGGCAGGTGTTAGGAATTAGTAGGTGTTGTCTTAAATTCATCTCATGAATTAAGACAAGCCTTTTCTGAGCTGGACAAGCTTCATTTAGACTGAGAGAAATCTTTCTAAGGTTCTTTGGATGAGTCAAATCATATTTGGCTCAGTAGAGACAGAAAAGATTACACGAGGAGAAAGTTAGGCTCAATCGTGTGCTAGCATGATTTTCTTGAACCTAATTGGATCTTATCCAAATCAATTGAGTTAGCCCAATTGATGACATCCAGACCCTAACCCTTATTTGTGTGACCCAGTTAGGTTTAATTTCATATGGTAATGAGACATGTCATGATCTCATCATCGACATCATCGAAACTCCTTTCGATGGATCAGAACTCTTCTGATTCAGACAATTAGAATGATCGATCATCAATATCATTCTAATTGCTCCCAAAATCTACTAGTGATACATAGCAGTATGTGGTGGCAATCCATCAGAACTAAAAATGAACCTCTCGGTGCAGCTACCTGTGTGATTGAGTTCCTCTATCATGAGTCCCGATTGAATTAGGGTTAAGGTGAACTCGTCAAACCCACATCAGTTATATGAATTAATCGATCGATCTGAGTCCGATGTGAAACTCCAATGGAAAACTTTTTTTCCATTATTTCACTCTGCCATGGCCATGGGCTTAAGGACTCGATCTTTCGATCATCATAGAACTACTCCTCTCATCTATCGAGGTTGATAGATCCTATCTTGGTGCGACCTAGTTCCTACAATGAATATGCTACAGCCAACATACACCTCAGGGTTCCGAATGGCTAGAAGATCGAGTTATGGTGTAGTCAAACTATAACACACTCAAGGTGAACTGTCGATGCACCTCAGATCAAAGAACTAGACACACAACTGCAGCATCGAGCTAGTCATCGATGAGAAGGTAGACTTCCTTATGACTGCTCGAAGTGGTCACGCTCAGTACTCTCATTCTCAACGAATACCTGTACTCTCGCTCTGGTGTCTCCACACCATAGACTCAAGACACATCTATCCTAAGGAAGTGATCGTACACCAACCTTCTAGATCGATCACCATCCTCGTGATGATCCTATGGTCAGGAGCTGTTTATGAGTTAGTTATGTAAATTCATGCCTTAAATTTTCAACTCTTGAAAATATGAATTTACATTCTCACTAACTCAAAGGATGTATCACAGACACAATGTACATAATATGATAGAAGAGTAACCCTTTTATTCATTTATAGTCAAAATTATAAATTTGCCCTTAGATTTGTACAAGAATGTGTCAGCCGATTTGGCATCTAGGGCACACATCTAACAAACTCCCACTTGACCTAATGCCAATTGGCTACATATCTAAGTTCCATCTTCTCAAGGTGGGCTTCGATCTTCTGTTGGCCCAATGGCTTAGTCAGCGGGTCTGCCACATTATTTGTGGAGTCAACTCTCTTGACCTCGACATAACCCTTTTCGAGGTAATCACGGATCAGATGGAATCGTCGCTCGATTTGCTTGGGCTTTTAGTGAGACCTTGGCTCCTTAGCAGGGCTATGGCGCCATTATTGTCGCAGTAAAGAGGTATGGCATCTGATGACATCACTCCAAGCTCTACGGTAAATTTTTTGTACCAGAATGCCTCCTTCGTAGCTTCCGATGCAGCAATATACTCTGCCTCCATGGTGGAATCAGTAATCACATTCTGCTTGGAACTCTTCCAGCTAACTGCACCACAACTGCAAATGAACAGACTCCCAGATGTTGACTTTCGATCATCTATATCAGACATAAAGTCTGAGTCTGTATGTCTCTGAATCTGAAGTTCTTCATTCCCAAAGACTAGAAACATATCCTTAGTCCTTCTCAAGTATTTAAGGATACATTTCACAGAAGTCCAGTGCTCTTTGTCTGGATTCGACTGATATCTGCTTGTGACACTCACAGCATGAGCTATATCAGATCGTGTACATAGCATGGCATACATGAGGCTCCCTATTGCCGAAGCATAAGGGATCTTGCTCATGCGTTCAATCTCCTCAGGTGTGCTAGGGCACATCTTCTTGGAGAGATGAATGCCATGTCTAAAAGGTAATAAACCTCTTTTGGAGTTTTCCATGCTAAACCTTTTTAGCACCTCGTCTATGTACATCTTCTGTGAAAATCCGAGCATCCTATTTGGTCTATCTCTATAGATCTTAATACCGAGTATAAAGGATGCCTCTCCTAGATCTTTCATAGAGAACTCCTTGGACAATCATACTTTGACTGAGGTCAACATGAGAATGTCATTTCCAATTAAGAGGATGTCATCTACGTACAATATGAGGAAGATAACTGTGCTCCCACTGATTTTTTTGAACACACATGGTTCCTCCGCATTCTTGATGAAACCAAACATTTTGATCACATCATTGAAACGAGTATTCCAACTCTGAGATGCTTGCTTAAATCCATAAATGGACCTTTGCAGCTTGCAGATCCTATGATCATCATCATTGGATGTGAAACCAAGTGGCTGTTCCATATAGATATCTTCCTCAAGATATCCATTTAAGAATGCCGTTTTCATGTTCATCTGTCATATTTCATAATCGAAATAGGCTACAACAGCAAGCAATGTGCGGATGGATTTTAGCATGGCTACGGACGAAAAAGTATCCTGATAGTCAATGCCTTCACGCTAACATAACCTTTTGCTACGAGCCTAGCCTTGAATGTCTCCACATTCCCATCTGCACCTATCTTTCTCTTGAAGATCCATTTACACCCAATAGGTACAATACCTTCAGATGGATCTATCAAGGTCCAGACTTGGTTTGAGTGCATCGAGTCAATTTCTGATCTCATTGCCTCTAACCATTTCTTGGAGTCGATATCTAATATCGCCTTATCATAGGTCTTGGGGTCATCACCATGAGCCTCATTTTTTATGATAAATATTTCCTCTACTTCCTCTTGTATGGTACCTAAGTACCTTTCAAGAGGATGGAAAATCCTAGTCGATCTATGAGGTGGAAGAGGTTGTGTTAGGATTGATTCTGATTGATTAGGTTCCTCAGGTTCTTGAGCTCGTTGCTCTTGAGAGATATTCTCCTTGAGCTTAATTATTCTTCCGATGCCACCATCTTGAATAAATTATTTTTTTAAAAAAATAGCATTTCGACTTACAATCACATTGTGGTCTTCTGGAATATAGAAATAGTATCATAATGACTCTTTAGGATATCCTATGAATCGAGCTCTAAAAGACCTAAACTCTAACTTGTCCGCCTGCTGTCTCTTGACATGAGCTGGACAACTCCAAATTCTGAGATGATTCAGACTTGGCTTCTTACCATGCTAGATCTCATATGGTGTGATAGGAACGATTTTAGAGGAAACCCTATTCAATACATAAATTACTGTCATGAGACAATATCCCCAAAAAAATTTGGAGAGGTCCGTGAAGCTCATCATGGAACGGACCATATCTAATAGGGTCTGATTTCTTCATTCTGAAATCTCATTGAGTTGAGACGTTCTAGGTGGAGTCCATTGAGAGACTATACCATTGTCCTTAAGATAGTCTAAGAACTCCCGACTAAGGTATTCACCTCCTCGATCTAATCGAAGAATCTTAATGGGCTTTTTCTGTTTGTTTTTCTACCTCATGTCTGAATTCTTTGAACCTTTCAAAGGCTTCAGACTTATGTTTCATTAGAAATACATACCCATACCTAGACATATCATCGGTAAAGATAATGAAGTAGATGTAGTTGCCTCTAGCCAGCACATCAAATGGGCTGCACACATCCGTATGTACTAGGGCAAGTAGGTCTGTGGCCCTTTCCTCATGTCCCACAAAAGGAAGCTTGGTCATTTTGCCTTGAAGATATGATTCACAAACTGGATATGACTCGAAAGTCAATGGACTCAATAGCCCGGATTTCTTCAATTTGTTAACTCTGTCTTCCGCTATATGACCTAGCCTTAGGTGTCACAGATACCTATCATTTAGATTATCTCTAGGCCTTTTAATTCCTATGGCATTCACATTTTGCTCAATATCAAATACAGATACATCAATATGTAGCTGATAGAGACCGTTAATAAGAAAATCATCTGCAACTTTATTATTTTCATAAAAATATTACAATGATCCTTATGAAAGCTAATCACATAGCCTTCTTGTGCTAAACATGAAACAGAAATCAAATTTCTACTTGCTGCAGGCACATAATAATAGTCTCTAAGAAATAAATCTAATCCTAACGGTAATCGCAGAGGATAGGTTTTCACGACCACGACAGCAACTCTTGCTCCGTTCCCGACGCGTAGGATCATCTCCCCATCCCTCAGCCTCCTGCTCTCCTCAAGACCCTGTATAGAAGTGCACAAATGAGCACTAGAACCAGAGTCAAGCACCCAACTGGATGCAGAAGAAACCATAATATTAGATTCTAAAATGAGCATACCTCTAGAAGAATCATCCTTCTTATTCTTTAGGGTGGCCAGGTATTGAGGACAGTTCCACTTCCTCTTCTTCCCATCCACCTTCTGCTTCTTCGTAGACCTCTTTTTCTTTTCAAAAGATTTTCTCTTAGAAGAAGTCCGCTTCACAATAAGAACTGAGCCTTTTGAACCCTTTATGGAAAGCTCAGCCGTAACCAGCATGTTCATTAACTCGGCTAAGGTACACTGTATCTTATGCATATGAAAGTTCATGATGAACTGACCATATGCATCGAACAAGGACTGAAGGATCACATCAATCTGAAAATCCTTATCTAAGATGATACCGAACTTCTCAAGCTCTTCAAGATCCTTGATCATTGTCAAACAATGATCTTGGACTGACTGCTCATCACGCATCTTGGCCTTAAAAAGTCTTTGACAGACTTGATACTTGGCCGCGCGACTTTGTTCACCAAACAACTCTTGTAGGTGAGCCAACATTTGGCGGGTAGTCAAAATGTTCTCATGTTGGCACTGCAAGTCATCAGACATGGCACCTAATATGTAGTACATTGCTTTGTTATCATTATCCGTCCATTTTTTTAGAGATGCTCTCTGCTCAGCAGTCGGACGTGCTGGTATGACAGGTGGGTCCTAGTCCAAGACATGAGTCAATTTTTTAGAATCTAGAATAATTCTGTAGTTCCTCAACCAGTCCTTGAAATTGGGTCCAATCAGTTTATGGGTGTCTAGAATTTTGGTCAGGGGGTTTGAGGCAGACATATTTTTGTAGAGAGTCAAAAATTTCTAGTTAGATTTTATAATCAGACTCAATCAATTTATTTAGGGTTTTCATTTTTAAACAAATTAGGCTCCCACTATTTTCTCAGATCCTTACACTCCCTAGGTAGAGATGTGAAAATCTCTGTGATTAGTGATTTCTAGTGGGTGGTGCGGTCTCACCGACTGGCTCACCACCTCACCTAACAGTTATTGGTGATGGATCAATCGATGAGTGGACAACTCTCGTCCAATGATTCTCTCATCATGGTGCATCCATTGGGTTTTGTACATAAAATAATTTCTTCCATGAAACCCTAGGTGCAGCAGGGTTTATATAGACCCTGTATGCTGCGCAGTGCCACATCATTCAACCAATCAAAAAATTCCAATAAATTTTGAAAAAAATTTGATTGGTGGAGTGATGTCATCTGATCACATCAGATGAGAACCCCCACCCTCTCTCCTAAGTTGGCACCAACAATAGATAAGCTCAAAAAAGGTGGCACCAAAGAGTCCATGTTTATCAGGACTCTTTAGTTCTTATCCATTTGGAGCGCCCACTTAAATCCAATTGGACTCATGCCATAATCTGATTATGACATCCAATTCAATTGTGTTTAGGTATGTGGACACTCCACAAAAATCCTCCAATAAGCCCTCTTCAGTTTAAGACCTATATGTCAACTTTTGACAGATGTCCTAAAATAAAATTGGCAGGTGCTAGGAATTAGCAGGGTTGTCTTAAATTCATCTCATGAATTAAAACAAGCCTTTTCTAAGCTGGACAGGCTTCATTTAGACTGAGAGAAATCTTCCTAAGGTTCTCTAATTGAGTCAAATCATATTTAGCTCAGTAGAAATAGAACAGATTACACGAGGAGAAAGTTAGGCTCAATCGTGTGCTAGCATGATTTTCTTGAACCTAATTGGATCTTATCCAAATCAATTGAGTTAGCCCAATTGATGACATCCAGACCCTAACCCTTGTTTGTGTGACCTAGTTAGATTTAATTTCGTATGGTAATGAGATATGTCATGATCTCATCATCGACATCATCGAAACTCCTTTCGATGAATCAAAACTCTTCTGATTCAAACAATTAGAATGATCGATCATCAATATCATTCTAATTGCTCCAAAAATTTATCAGTGACCCCTAGCAGTATGTGGTAGCAACCCATCAAAATTAAAAATGAACCTCTTGGTGTAGTTACCTGTGTGATTGAGTTCCTCTATCATGAGTCCTGACTAAATTAGGGTTAAGGTGAACTCATCAAACCCAACATCAGTCATATGAATTAATCGATCGATCTGAGTCTGATGTGAAACTCCAATGGAAAATTTTTTTTCTATTATTTCACTCTACCATGGCCATGGGCTTAAGGACTCGATCTTTTGATCATCATAGGACTACTCTCATCTACCGAGGTTGATAGATCCCATCTTGGTGCGAACTAGTTCCTACAATGAATATACTACAGCCAACATACACCTCAGGGTTTCGAATGGCTAGGAGATCGAGTTATGGTGTAGTCAAACTATAACACACTCAAGGTGAACTATCAATGCACCTCAGGTCAAAGAACTAGACACACAACTGCAGCATCGAGCTAGTCATCGACAAGAAGGTAGACTTCTTTATGACTGGTCGAAGTGGTCACGCTCAGTACTCTCATTCTCAATAAATACCGTACTCTCGCTTCAGTATCTTCACACCGTAGACTCAAGACACATCTACCTTAAGAAAATGATCATACACCAACCTTCTGGATCGATCACCATCCTCGTGATGATCCTATGATCAGGAGCTGTTTATGAGTTAGTTATGTAAATTCATATCTTAAATTTTTAACTCTTAAAAATATAAATTTATATTTTCACTAACTCAAAAGATGTATCACAGACACAATGTACACAATGTGATAGAAGAATAATTTTTTTATTCATTTATAGTTAAAATTACAAATTTACCCTTAGATCTGTACAGGAATGTGTCAGCTGATCTGGCATCTAGGGCACACATCTAACAGATACACCTTCCACCTCTGTCTTGTGGCATTTAACCAGAAATTGAAAGGAATACATCCTACAAGTCAATCAAAATTTATATATTTGATGTATTTTCTTTGTAATCTTCCAGACTCTTATAATTGACACATTATGAATAAATATAAAATATTTATTTTTTATCATATGCTACATCTTACTTTTGTAATAATTATGATGAACTCCATAAATCAAGACAATGATTTTAGGGTTATGATGAGATCATACCTATGAGACCTAGAATCCTAGAACTTTGATTTAGAATATTTCTAGTAATAGGAGCATTGAGTAAGAGATCAATATTTCGGATAGACTGGCACATCCTATGTATGCTCGATGATGAGAGTGGCTGATCTCATAAGCCACTTGTATGAGACACTAATATAAGAATGTAGATGCTCATTAAAGAATGAGTTCATTGAAATGATCCATCTTAAGAAATATTTTATAGAATCTTCTTACCCATCAAAAGATATTTTTTTATAGTGGGAGTTGTGCATGTAGTCCTTTGACCCAAGATTACCATAGAACCTTATATGCATGAATCCATATTTTAGTTCATACTAATTCATGACTTAGTCATATACAGGGTGTTCTGGATATGATGAAATATGTATGAAGGTTATGAGTAGGTCAACATAGAATCGATCATTCTTGGTAAGACGAAATCGCATCCTACTTGCTCTAATTGACTGATAATTCAGGAAGTCTTTGATCAAAATAAAATAAAATTAGAAAGAGTTTTTAATATTTTATTAATTGAATCATCATTATAAGATTAAGAGAAATATAAATACGATATTGGATTTGATATGTTTTCATATCTATAGTCATATTCGGGATGCAAGATGATCGCGGGATCAAATTACATGGTAACGTGCCACTAAAAAATATTTTTGATATTTTTATCAAAATTTTATATCTTCTGGATAGGCATGATACGTTGCTAGACATCAATCTTATCTTATTAATTTGATCGAATTAAAGAGTTTAATTTGATTGTCCATCAGAAAGCATTCTAATTGTTGAAATTGGTTAGCTCGATTGGACCTAAATCAGTTAGATTAGATTCTAATCAAATTAGGTCAACTTGTATCAGGGCCTACTGTTGGCTAGATGTGAAACCCAATGGATCATGTACAAAGAGAATTGATCAAAGGTCTAATTAGATTATATCATATTTGCAAGATGAACATGCTAGCATATGTTGCGAACCCTAACTCCTAGATTCAAATCAGATTCGAAATTGATTCCAGATTGGGGTAATTAAATCTAACTAAACTCAAACTAAATTTGGGTCTAACTTGGATTAATCCTTGGCTGATTGAGCCAAGGTGTTGGGGCCACAAACCAAGCATCCCACGCACTAGAGGTACTCTCTCTGGTGCGCAGAATTCTGGTTGGCATCTCATGGGATGGGATGCCCCTGTCCTAGTCCTTTTCCATTTATTCCATGGTGAAAAATTTTATGAAGGTTTCTGATCTTATTTTAGGCATAGAGGAGTCCTTTTGTGGCTAAAACACTTCATATGTTATCATAGAAAATTGGATAAAGATGGAACCCTAGCCGACTCCTTATCATTGGCCCCACTTGGACTCAGAGTTCAAGTGGTTAAAACCTTTTAAAACCTCTGCTCTCTGCTTATTTTTCCATGCCTAATCTGAAGTTGGCATCTCCATTTTGAGCCCTTGGATGGCATGGAGCACTAATCAAGTGTGGAAATAAATGGTGCCCAAGGTTTCGTGACTCCTTGGAAAAGCATCATTGTTTATTCCGAAGAGTCCTTCTGCGCAAAGCAACTCTTGAAAAAAATTTAGATTATTTTCATGTGTCATGAAAACTTGGACCAGCATGAGATGATCTAGTTGGGCATGAGATTTGAAGAGGAGGCACGAGATTAAACAAGGGAGGGGCACGAGTTAATCCTAATGGCATCCGATCTTCAAGTATAAAAGAGGACGTGCACCAGGGGAATTAAATCATTGAAAAATCCTAATCTCTTCTTTCTTACACAAGTCTCTCCTCTTGTCCAATTATTTCTTTTCTTTTCTTATTAGGACAAGTCCTAAAATAGTAAGGACAAGTTCGATTTTAGGATAAGGGCCTAGGAAGAGATTTAAGGAAGATAAGAAGATAAGAAAGGTAGAGAAAGGAAGGCTAGGAGGAGAGGAAGGAAGCCCAAGGGTTCTCCTATCCGAGAAAATACTTAGAGAAAAAATTTTGAGAGAAAAACTAGATTAAGGAGTTTGTGTCTTGATCAAAGCCCCAAGTGGATCACTATTGGAGGGCGAACCATGGGCGCTTGGTGGAAATTCTATCGAAATTTGGATATAGCGCTGCGAGTATTTTTTTATACTTTCTATTACATTATAAAAATATTTCATGATAGTTAATCATTAAGGAGGTCCTCATTTAGGATTTAATGTTTACAATTTTTTAATTTAAATTTTTAAAATCCATGCTTTTATTGTACCATCATAACCCTACAGTGATATCAGAACCGACCTTGTTTGGTTCATTGATATGTTAATTTATTGATTGTATGCATGCTATATATTATGCTATAATCATAATTGTATTTTCATATGATGATATGAATAGATGTTTATTTGATATATATGTGATATAAGAGGTTCGAATTCTCAGTAGCCCAGTAGTCTTTGAGAATTATAGTAAAGGCCATCCTGCCATAGAGGACTATAGTGGAAGGGATGCCTATATAAATCAAGAAGAAGAACTGCAAAAGGATATGTTACTTTTGAATACTATAAGATTGTATTAGAATGTGCATAAGACCAAGTGATGTCCTCATTAAATTATATGAAGTAGTAGTGACAGCAACTATAGATTAACCAATTCATGATCAATTAATCAGTTGGTGTCTAGAAAAGTATTGAAGGTGATTCTTTAATTGATTTCATTGACTGATTTGATCAATTTATTGGTATCTAAGGAAAGCAACAGGAGGGGCACCCACCTACTTATCTGGCCAATTTGGTTAAGCGATCTTCAAATAGAAAAACTCTAATGCTGAAAACACTACTAGGGGCCTTCCTTCATGCTAGTTAATGTTACATCAAGAACCATAGCAAGTTTGTTGTGTTACCATAAGACTTGCTATGGGGGCTGATGTAATATATTCTTGGTGCATATAAGATGCTTACGGTAATTTTGGGTTTGCTATTTTGTTGTGTTACCATAAGGGTAGTTATATTCAAATTAGACTGTATGATGATGAAGGGGTCTTACTTAACTAAAACATTATAGTTTGTTGTGTTTCTACAAGGCTATGCCAAGATAAAGTTGGAAATTGCATAAGATGCAATTGAAAAGAGTTTCTTACCTATAAATTCATGAGAATTTGCTGTGTTACCACAAGATCTTTATGAGAAATTAGGATCTCAACCCCACTAAGATAAATATTTTGTATATCTTGTTCATCTTAATAGAGGGCTATGATATTCGATAAAAATAGTGAGAGGCACAATTAAACAAAAGACCTTATTTAATTATGTGTGTCATCATGAGTTGGTTGCTTATGTATTGTTCTTTATCTAATGTAGATTAACATTCTACTATGGCATCTTCATTATCATTGTGAGGAATTTTAGATTCCAACAAATCGATCGATCTCAATTATGTGGACTAGTTGAGGAATTTAAAAATAGTGCTAACTTAGGAGAAGCTTTTTTATATTCTTAATATCTCTAAACCATAGAGATTGGAGATGATACCATGGAGGAAGAGGTATCCATATACAGGATGTGGAAGAATGATAGTTTGACCGTCAAATGTATCATACTGGCCTCTATGAGCAACAAATTGCAGAGGCAGCATGAGAGCATGGATACTCAATTCATACTCCTTAATTTAAGGGAGTTATATGGAGAATAAAGTAGAACTATTAGATATGAGATATCTTTAGAATGATAGAAAGGTCATCCGTACAAGACCATATCCTTAAGATCATTGACTTGATCACTAGATTGGGTCAACTGGGTTATATGATAGATGGAGAACTAAGTCAAGATTTGATCTTGCAAACTCTCTCTGAATTATTCGCTCAGTTTGTCATGAATTATCACATGAAAAAATCAAATACCTCTTTGCCTGAGCTATTAAATATGCTTAAAACAGTTGAGGGCCACATCAAAAAGGATAAGGCTTCAGTTCTTCTTCTGGGGAAGCCCTCTAAGAAGAAATCAGGCATGAAGGGTTCAAAGAAAGCATTGAACCCTAAGGTAACAAAATGAAGAAGAAGGGGAAGAAAGCCTCTGGACAAGGTCCCTGCTTTCACTGCGACAAGATAGGACATTGAAAAAGAAATTACAAGATTTATCTTGCATCTGTAAAGGCTGGTGCAAAAAATGTACCAAAAGGTATGTATGAGATACATATAATTCTATCATTAAGTTCTTCTAATTCAGACTCTTGGATATTAGATACATTTTCATATATGTAAATCATTGTAGGGGTTGCAAAAAATTAGAGTTTTGAAGAAGGATGACTTCGAGTTCTACAGCACTAGAGGAGAGTCCATCCAAGCAGAAGCTGTGGAGACATATATCTTGAAGTTACCTTCTGAAAAAATTTTAGAGCTAGAAAACTATTATTATATACCTAAGATCATTAGAAATATTATTTCTATACCGTTGCTATTACAACAAGGATATGAAATAAATGGAAAGAGTAATAGTTGCTTCTTTTTTTATTATAATAAAATTCTCTGTCATGGTATTTTTGATAATGGTCTTCTGATTTTATCTCTTAATGATAATATTTTTCATGTTGATGAAAGCAAAAAGTAAAAGAAAAAAATATAAATAATATTTTACTTTGGTATTGTCAACTTGATCATATAAGTGAGATAAGAATTAACAAGTTATACAAAAAGAAGTTCTTTGATCCTTATGATTATGAATTATTAAGAACTTGTGAATCTTGTCTTATGGGTAAAATAACTAAAACTTCATTTAGTAGATATGAAGAAAAGATAAAAGAGTTATTAAGACTTGTATATACAGACATATGTAGTCTTATGACAACTAAAGCCAGAAGAGAATACTCTTATTTTATTACTTTCACTGATGATTTATCTAGGTTTGGATATGTGTATCTTATGAAACACAAATCTGAGATCTTTGATAAATTTAAAGAGTATTGAAGTATGATCGAGAAACAAATTAGAAAAAATATTAAAGTTTTTCAATCTGATCGAGGAGGAGAATACTTATCCAGTGAATTTTTAAAATATCTTAAAGAAAAAAAGATTCTCTCAGAATGGACCTCTCCTTATACACCACAATTAAATAGTATAGTTGAAAGAAGAAATCATAGTTTATTAGATATAGTATGATCTATGATGTGCTTTATGGACTTATCTATTTTTTTCTGGAGATATGCCCTAGACTGCTATGTATATCCTGAATAGAGTACTTTTCAAAATCTGTGCCAAGCACTCCATATGAGATATGGAGAGGTAAAAAGCCTAATCTTAAGTATTTTAAGATTTGGGGCTGTCCCACTTATGTAAAAATAAATTTTAAACACAAGTTAAGTATTAGGGCAGATAAATGCTTATTTGTAGATTATCCTAAAGAGAGTATGGGATACCTCTTTTACCACTCTACTGAATAAAAAATTTTTGTCAGTAAGCATACCACTTTTATGAAAAAGAAGTTTATCCTAAAAAAGGATAGTGGAAAGAAAATTAAACTTGATGAGGTTCAAGACCTATAAATAGAAGCACAAGATATTCCTCAATCAGAAGTACCTATTGATGAGGTACAACTACAAAACACACCTCCTCTTTGAAGGTCAGATAGAGTACAAAATGCATCTTTAAGGTATGAATTTATTATTGAGAATAATGAAGCCCACATCATTGAGAATGACGAATCCCTAACCTATACGAAAGCTGTTATAAGTAAAGACTCAGACAAAAAACTAGAGGCTATAAAATTTGAAATGGACTCAATATACTCCAGCCAAGTATAGACTTTGGTTGATGCACCAGAGTGTGTGACCCCTATTAGATGCAAATGGGTCTATAAAAAAAAGATTAAAGTAGATGGCCAAGTCAAAACCTATAAAGCTAGATTGGTGGCTAAAAATTTTAGATAAAAATAGGGTATTGATTATGATAAAATATTTTCACCTGTTGCTATGCTTAAATCTATATGGATTATGCTTGCAATAGCAGCATACCAAGATTATGAAATTTGACAAATGGATGTGAAGACTATCTTCTTTAATAGTTATCTTGAGAAAGAGATTTACATGTCTTAGCCAAAAAAAATTATCTCAAGAGCGCGAGCAAATCAGGTATGCAAGCTTAAAAAATATATTTATGGATTAAAGTAGATCTCGAGGAGTTGAAACATCCATTTTGATGTTACAGTTAAAGAATTTGGCTTTATCAAAAATATAGATAAATTTTGTATGTATAAGAAGACTAGTGGGAGTGCTATTATCTTTTTAATTTTATATATAGATGATATACTTCTTATTGAGAATGATATCCTAATACTACAATCGGTCAAGACATGGCTATCAAGTAAGTTTTCTATAAAGGACTTGGGTGAAGTATCTTATATACTTGGTATAAAGATCTATAAGGATAAATCTAGGGGGATGTTAGACTTGTCCCAATCCAGGTACATAGATTTTATGCTAAAAATATTTAGCATGGATGGGAGTAAAAGAGGTTGCTTATCCATGAGTCAAGGCATACATTTCTCTAAAAAGATGTCTCCTAAAATATCGAAAGAGAGAAATAGAATGAGTTCTATTCTCTATGCTTCGGCAGTAGGGTGAATCATGTATGCTATGCTATATACTAGGCCTGATGTTGCCTATGCATTAGGCATAGTTAGTAGATTTCAAACTAATTCAGATTAGGATCATTGGAGAGTAGTAAAAAATATTTTTAAATACTTAAGAAGGACTAAGAATATTTTTCTGGTATATGAAGGATCTGATCTAAAACTAGAAGGATATTCTGATTCTAATTTTTAATTAGATCCTGATGATAGCAAGTTTACTTCAGGATATGTCTTCACTCTAAATGGTAGAGCAGTAAGTTAAAAAAGTTTTAAGTAGCAGACTGTAGCTAACTCAACCACTGAGGTAGGATACATAGTTGTAAGTGAAGCCGCCAAGGAAGCTGTCTAGATAAGAAAGTTCATCACTGAATTGGATATCATTTCTGAGATTGAGAATCAAGGTCTCATCATAAATTCAAGCACATTCTAAGATACTTTTACCTCATTCATGAAGTTATTGAGAGATAAGATGTAGTCATTGAACGAGTAGATACAAAGAACAATGTAGCAGACTCATTCACTAAGGCTCTACCACAGCAGCAGTTCGATCGCCACTTTGATGTATGGAAATAAAATATAAGGATGATTGGCTTTAGTGTAAGTGAGAGGTTAAAAGGAATATACCCTACAAGTCAATCAAAATTTGTATTTTGATAGATTTTCTTTATAATCTTTCAGACTCATGTAATTGACACTTTATGAATAAATAAAAGGTATTTTTTTTTCATCACATGCTGCATTTTACTTTTGTAATAATTATGATAAACCCCATAAATCAAGATAATGATTTTATGGTTATGATGAGATCATACCTATGAGACCTAAAATCTAAAAACTTAGATTTAAAATATTCTTAGTTATAGGAGCATTGAGTAGGGGATCAATGTCTCAGATAGACTGACACATCCTATGTATGCTCGATGATGAGAGTGGCTGATCTCATAAACCACTTGTGTGAGATACTAATACAAGGATATGGGTGCTCATTAGAGAATGAGTTCACTAAAATGATCCATCTTAAGAAACATCTTATAGAATCTTCTCATCCATCAAAAAATATTTTCTTATAGTGAAAGTTGTGCATATAGTCCTTTGACCTGAGACTACCATAAAATCTTGTATCATGAATTTGTATTTTGGTTCATACTCATTCATGACTTAATCATGTACAGAATATTCTGGATATGGTGGAATGTATATGGAGATTGTAAGTAGGTCAACATGGAATTGATCACTCTCGATAAGAAAAGATCACATCCTACTTGCTCTAATCGACTGATGATTCAGAGAGTCTTTGATCAAAGCAGAATAAAAATTAAAAAAAGTTTCTAATATTTTATTAATCAAATCATTATTATAAGATTAAAAAAAATATAAATGTGATATTAGATTTGACATATTTTCATATCCATTGTTATATTTGGGATGCAGGGTGATCGTAGGATCGAATTATCCGATAATTTACCATTGAAAGATATTTTTAGTATTTCTATCAAAATTTTATATCTTCTGGGTAGGCATGATATGTTGCTAGATATCAATCTTGTCTTATAGGTTTAATCAAATTAAAGAATTTAATTTGATTGCCAATAGAAAAGCATTCTAATTACTAAAATCAAGTTGGCTCGATTGGACTTAAATCGATTAGATTGGATTCTAATCAAATCAGATCAACTTGCATCTGAACTTACTGCTAGTTAGATGTGAAATCCAATAGGTCACACACAAAGAAAATTGAACAAGGGTCAAATTGGATTAGATCATATCTGCAAGATGAACATGCTAGCATATGCTGCGAACCCTAACTCTTAGATTTGAATCGGATTCGAAATTGGTTCCGAATTGGGATAATTAAATCCAATAAAACTCAAACCAAATTTGGATCTAACTTGGGTTAACCCTTGTCTGGTTGAGCCAAGGCATTGGGGCCACAAACCAAGCATCCCACGCACTAGAGATACTCTCTTTGGCGTGTGGTGTTTATTTTGGTGCGTAGAATTCTGGTTGGTGTCCCATGAGATGGGATGGCCCTTTCTTAGTCCTTATCCATTTATTCCATGGTGAAAAATTTTATGAAGATTTTAGATCTTATTTTAGGTGTAGAGGAGTCCTTTTGTGGTTGAAACACTTCATGTGTTATCATAGGAAATTGGATAAAAATGGAACCCTAGCCGACTCCTCCTTATCATTGGCGCCACTTGGACTCAGAGTCCAAGTGGTTAAAGCCTCTTAAAACCTCCACTCTCTTCTTATTTTTCCATGCCTAATCTGAAGTTGGCACCTCTATTTTGAGCCCTTAGATGGCCATGGAGTGCTGAACAAGGGTGGAAATAAATGGTGCCCAAGTTAAGTTTCACGTCTTTTTGGAAAAGCATCGCTGAATTTATTCCGAAGAGTCCTTCTGCATGAAGTGACTCTTGGATAAATTTCAGATCATTTCTACGTGTCATGGAAGCTTGGACCAACATGAGATGATCTGGTTGGGCATGAGATTTGAAGAGAAGGTGCGAGATTAAACAAGAAAGGGGTGCGAGTGGATCCCAATGGCGTCCGATCTTCAAGTATAAAGGGGATGCACATCGGGAGAATTGATTCATTGAAAAATCCTAATCTTTTCTTTCTTACACAAGTCTCCCCTCTTGTCCAATTATTTCCTTTTTTTCCTTATTAGGACAAGTCCTAAACTATAAGGACAAGTCCAATTTTAGGACAAGGGCTTAGGAAGAAATTTAAGAAAGACGAGGAGACAAGAAAGGTAGAGAAAGGAAGGCTAGGAGGAGAAGAAAAAAGCCTAAGGGTTCTCCTATCCGAGAAAATTCTTAGAGAAAGAATTTTAAGGGAGAAACCAAATTAAGGAGCTTGTGTCCTGATTAAAGCCCTGTGTGGATCATTGTTGGAGGGCAAACACATGGGTGCCTGATGGAAATTCTGTCAGAATTTGGATATAGCACTACAGGTATTTTTCTATACTTTCTATTATATTATGAAAATATTTCATATGATTGTTAATCATCAAGGAGGTCTTAGTTTAGAGTTTATTATTTAGAATTTTTTAATTTAAAATTTTGAAATCTGTGCTTTCATTGTACCATCATAATCTTACAGAAATTAAACCCATCAAATGGGTGTGAGAAAAGATAAGGGGGCACCAACCAACCTACCCAAGGTAGAAGGACTCTTGGTGCCACCTAAAGATTTCTCCTCATGTCTCTTTGAAACAATTCTTACTCCACGCCACCCAAGGGTCGTGGACCTGATCAAAAAGCCATCCTAGGCATGAAAAAGGACAGAGAGATAATGCTGGAGAGACACATAGGTTAGAGACCCAAAGTAGTAGGACTCTTAATCCTTCTCATGCCAAAACAAAAATTGTGCTCCATTATTTCTTGCACCAACTCTTGTGATAGAGTCCTAACCTTTGTGACTCTATCTATGTTAGAAAGTGGGTAGACTTGCATGCATAGATTTTAAAACCAATTTGAAATAGTAGCAAAAAAAGATCTAGGTTAAATCCTTTAACCTCACATGCAATAGATCTAATCTATATCTACCCGAGCCCTAGATCTAAGATATGCATATAATCTAAAAATAAATCAAAAAATTTGAGATCACATCTCAATACCTTACGTGGGTCGAAATATACCTAGTCGATGATCATAGATCTGAAGATTCTTGAGCCGCACACGCGTCCGACCTCTACAGATATCCATTGGGATCAATCTTGAATCTTTTTTCTCATTCTAGATCCATCTTCTCCAAGATAAATCTCAATCTTTTGGATCTTTGATCATCCATTGATCTTTGTCCATGATCTCAACACCTGAACTATATCCTTTCTTCCTATTCTTTGATGTAGAAGAGATTACCCAACATCTTGGGCGCATGGGAAAGTGGGACGCCCAACACTTGGGCACTGGGGAGATAGGAGAAGGAGAAGATGGCATGGAGATGGGGAGAGAGGTTTAGATCTTAATTCTCAATTCAATTTTTTAAACCCTAATAGACCATCTCTTAAATAGAGCCTTTTCTTGAATCTAAATCTATCTCCAATCAGGTTAAAAAGACTAGTCCTTATCTCATAAGGTCCCTTGCCTTTTAATTTGATTTTCTTTTCAAGAAAATTAGGTACAATTGGAAAGGCCCCACACCCTATTAGGCAAGTAGAGGAGGCGTCAACCTTTGGCACCCCATAGGATTTTTGTGCGCACAAGAGTGGGGGCGTTGACCCTCTCTTTTTCTCTCCATGCAAAAAGAAAAGAGGGGGCGCACCCCTCTCTTTCTCTCCACCAACTCCAAGGGGCGTGCACCCCTTGGACTTTTCAAAAATGAAAGGAGGCATGTGCCCCCTCTCCTCTTTCCAATTTAATCCATGCCAAAAAAGAAGTTTCAAGGGAGAAAAATAAGAAGATTTGTTGCCAACTAATTGGCTTGATTCAATCCTCTTGGGCCCTTAAATAGGTGCCGCTGTAAACTCAAATCAAAGTGGATCTAGATTAGGTTTAAGGCTATAGACTTGATCTAATCTTTATCCAATAAGGAATCTAAGTCCAAAGAAGAATTGGATTTAACCATGTGCTAGCATGGTTCTCTTAAATCCAATAGGATTTCAGCAAATCCTAATCCAATTGAAACTTCACAAGCCCAATTGATTAATTTAAGATTAAATTTCTTAATGCATGACCCCATAGATTCTATTCTATCTAGTAGTGAGATATATTGTGATCCCTATCATAATATCATCGAAACTCCCTTTGATGGATTGGAAGCATTCTAACTCTATCCTTCGAGGGTCATCGATCATCGAGATGGCACTCGATGAGTCTCACAATCTACCAGTGATACCGAGCAGTATATAGTGGCAACCCAATAGAATGAAAGTATTGAACCCTTAGATACAGTTAACATGTGATTCATTCTTTCCATCGTGAGTCCCGACTTGATGGAGGTCATGGAGAACTTGTCAAGCTCCATCATCAGTCATATGTCAGATTGGCTCGACTCAAGTTTACTTGTGAATCCCATGAAAACTCTTTTTCAATATTCATATTTGTTTTGGCCGAAGACTTTCTAAACTCAATCTTATGAAATATATAGGACTTCTCTTTATCTACTAAGATCGATAGACTCCATCTAGGTGCATCCTACTCCTAACAACGAACCTGAACCTATTGTAGCCAACATACACAGCAAGAATCTGAATGACTAGAGATTAAGAGAACGTACAGTCAAACTCAGTAGTCTCACTATGAATAGCTATGACACCACAGGTCAAAGAACCCCTCACACCACTGCAGCATCGAGACAACCACTGACGAGTGATTAGACATCCAAGTAGTTTTTCATGTTGGTCATGCTCAGTATAAGATATTCTCTAATAACCACTTGCACTCTCATCTCAGTGTCCCTACATTATAAACTCGAGACTTATCTATCCAGAAAAGAGGTGATCTATACATCAATCTCAAATGATTGGTTACAGTCCTCCGTGATGATCCTTCGATCGGGAGTATTTAGAAACTAACCACTAATAATATATGTCTCAAATTCTTAACACCTTAAGAATATATAAAATTATCTTTGTTAATTTTTAAGATAAAACATGGATACATAAACATGATTGAAATAAAATTATCCTTTATAAATAACAAATATTTTATAAGTATAAAGTTAAGCCCTGAAATTATAAAATGTATCAGCCAACAATTGACTCTTAGGGCACACATCTAACAAACTCCCGCTTGACCTAAAATCAATTGGCTATATATCTAAGACCCATCTTCTCAAGATGAGCTTCAGTCTTCTGCTGGCTGAGAGGCTTGGTCAGTGGATCCATCACATTCTACATGGAGTCGACTCTCTGCATCTTGACGAACTTTTTTTTGAAGTCTCGCGTATGCTGTGGAACCATCGCTCTATATACTTAGACTTTTAATAAGACCTGAGCTCTTTAACGAGGACTATGATGTCGTTGTTGTCATAGTATAGTACAATAATATCTGATGGCATCACATCCAGCTCCGTAATAAACTTCTTGAACCAAAAGGCTTCCTTAGTAGCTTTAGAGGTGGCGATGCACTCTACTTCGATGGTCGAATCAGTAATGATCGACTGTTTGAAACTCTTTCAGCTAATCGATCCACCATTGCATAAAAAAATATTTTTTGATGTAGACTTTCTATCATTGACATTAGTTATGAAGTCTGAATCGGTATATCCTTTCACTTTCAGCTTCAATCCTCTACTAAAGATCAAGAACAAATCTTTAGTCCTTCTCAAGTATTTAAGGATGTTCTTCACAGCAATTCAGTACTCTTCATCTAGATTTACCTGATATCTGCTTATGATACTCATGAAAAAGGCTATATTAGGTCGTATACACAACATAGCATATATGAGGCTCCCTATTATTGAAGCATAAGGGATCTTAATCATGCATTGGATCTTCTCAGGTGTGTCAAGACACATCTTCTTGGAGAGATGAATATCATGCCTATGGAGCAATAGACCCCTCTTAGAGTTTTTCATGATGAACCTCTTTAGCATCTCCTCTATGTACATTCGCTGTGAGAGTCCCATCATTCTCTTAGATCTATCCCTATAAATCTTTATACTAAGAATGTAGGAAGCTTCTCCTAGATCTTTCATGATAAATTTTTTTGACAACCATACTTTGATCGATGTCAGTATGAGAATATCATTCCTAAGCAGGAGGATGTCATCTACATACAATATAAAAAATGTGACAGTGCTCTCACTGACCTTTTTGTAACACAAAGCTCCTCCTCATTTTTGATGAAATCAAATATTTTGATCATATCATTAAAGTGAGTGTTCTAACTTTGAGATGCTTGCTTGAGTCTATATATGGACCTTTGCAACTTGCAAACCTTGTGATCACTATCACTGGATGTGAAACTTAAAGGCTACACCATATAGATATCTTCCTTAAGATATCTATTTAGGAAGGCAATTTTTACATCTATATGCTAAATTTCATAAATATAAAAAGCTGCAATCGCAAGCAGAGTCCGGATGGATTTTAGCATGGCTATGGATGAAAAGGTTTCCTGATAGTCAATGCCTTCATGTTGACTATAATTTTTCACAACCAGCCTTACCTTATAGGTCTCTACCTGACCATCTGATCTAATTTTTCTTTTATAGATCTATTTACACCCAATAGGTGTAATACCTTTAGATGGATCTACTAAGGTCTAAACCTGGTTAGAATGCATGGAGTCAATTTCTGACTTCATCACTTCCATTTCTTGGAGTCAACATCTAATATCACCTCATTATAGGTCTTGAAATTATTCCTAATATCTTTATCTCCCATAAAGAATGCTTCCTCTAGATCCTCTATAAGAATACCTAAGTATCTTTCAGGAGGACGAGAGATCCTACTTGATCTATGAGGTGGAGGAGGTCCCACATTTACTGGCTCACTATTGGGTTAAGCTTCTTTGACTCGATGCTCTTCAAAGACTTTCTTTTCGAGCTCAATCTTCCTCCCATTGCTTTCATTTTGGATAATCTCTTCCAAGAAGATGGTATGATGGCTTACAATCACATTGTGATCCTCAGAAAGATGGAAGTAGTATCCCATAGATTCTTTAGGATATCCTATAAAATGAGTCCTAAAAAACTTAGCCTCTAACTTGTTTGCCTTCTGTTGCTTGACATGGGCCGGACATCTCTAAATCTTAAGATAACCAAGAGTTGGCTTTTTACTATGCCATAACTCATATGGTGTGGTAGGAATGGATTTAGAGGGAATCCAATTCAAAAGATAAATTACAGAAAGTAATACATGCCCCCCAAGAAAGATAGAAAGATCTGTGAAGCTCATCATGAATCAGACCATATCTAATAGGGTCCGATTCCTCTTTTTGGATACCCCATTGAGCTGAGGCATCTCTGGAGATGTCCACTATGAGACTATGCCATTATCTTTGAGATAGGTCTGAAATTTTTCACTAAGGTATTTTTCTCCTCGATCTGATTGAAGAACCTTTATGGGTTTTTCGATTTTTTTTTCTACTTTATATCTAAACTCTTTGAACTTTTCAAAACCTTCAGACTTATGATGCATCAAATACATAAACCCATATCGTTAGAAAACATCGATAAAGGTTATGAAGTAGATATAGCCACTCCTGGCCTGTACATCGAATGGACTGCACATGTCAGTGTGCACTAGGGCTAATATCTCAGTGGCTCTATCCCCATATCCCACAAAAGATAGCTTAGCCATTTTTTCTTGAAGACAGGACTTACAAATTGGTTAAGACTCGAAAGTTAATGACCCGAGAAGGCCATCTTTCTCTAGTTTGTTGAGTTTGTCCTCTCTTATATGGCCTAGCCTAAGATGCTATTTTTGGCTTATTCTATCTCTAAGTCTCTTAGACCCTATGGCATTCACAGTTTGGTCGTTAATATTAACACTCGCATCTACATGCAAATGATAAAGACCATCAATTAAGAAAGCATATGCAATAATTTTATTTCTAAAATAAATTATACATATATCTTTATTGAAAAAAAATTATAATTATCTTGTACTAGCATAGAGATAGAAATCAAATTTTTATTGACTACAGATACAAAATAGCAGTCTTTCAAAATTAAACTAATTTCTAACGGTAATTACAGAGGGTAGGTCCCGATGGCCACAGCAATAACTCTTACTCTATTACCGATCTAAAGAGTGATTTTGCCTTTGCTCAGCCATCTAACTTCTTTCAGATCCTACATAAAAGTGCACAAGTGAGCATTTGAACCAGAATCTAGAATCCTACTAGAAGAAGGCAAAATTGTTAGATTAGTTTCAATTATGAGCAAATTAGATGTACCTTCAGAAGGCCCATCTTTTTCCTATTCTTCATGGTCGTCAGGTAGGTCGGGTAGTTTCTTCTCTAGTGGCCTTCAACATTGCAATGGAAACACTTTTGTTGCTCCTAGATTGATTTTGATGATTACAAAGCAGATTGAAGGGATACAAATAATTTTAAAATGAAAAAGTCCTTATGCTCTTCAAGGGCAAAATTGTAATTTTACTAAAATCCTGATTTGATAGTATCAATTGATAGAACAAATGATTTGTAAACTATTGGTGAAAATTTCATTATTTTTGGACTTATATTTTTGAAGTTATGAAGGTTTGAAGTGCATGAGTCGACTCATGAGTCAACTCATGGCACTACGAGCTGACTGGCACGCAAAAAAAATTCCCATGGCACGCTAGTTTTCTGGCTTGGCACGACCTGTGAGTCGACTCATGAGTCGACCCACAAGGCATGAGTCGACTCATGAGTCGACCCCTGCTGATTTGAGCCAAGAATTTCCAGAAACTCATTCTCTGGTCTTTGCAACAGAAGTCGACTCATGAGTCGACTCCTGAAGCATGAGTCGACTCATGAGTCGACCCCTGCGACGGAAAATATCAGCAACGGCTATTTTTTTGCCCATTTTAATTGCCTTTTATGCTTCCTAAAAATGCTCTAACGACTCTTTTTCTGCCTAATATGTTTTCTCTTGCTTCTAATGCTATAAAATGTTTCAAATGGTGAAAGAAATTGCAGAGAAAAGCAGATCAATCGGCAGATCAAACGTGAGATCAAAAAAAGGAGAGATCAAACCTATATACAAAAGGATCCAAAAATCTACACGAGAAAGCCTGAGATCAACGAAATACCCAAAAGAAAAAGAGAGAGGATCCATAAAATCCACACGAGAGATTGTGAAAGAGATTCAAGAGCATTCAAAGAGTGGATTTGTCACGCCTATTGTTTCAACCTTGATCTAGAGATCTTTCAAAGCCTTCAAGAGATCTTCAATCAACGATCATCCTCTTCTCAAGCATTCATTCAAGCATTCATCCACCTTGAGAATATTCAAAAAGGGTTTCTTCATTTGAGTAAAGTATTTTTATTGTTATATTCGCTCATTTAAGGAGCTATTATTGTATTAATTTGTGCTCTAAATTTTCTTACTCTTGTAAGTAATTGTTCTTATTTTTGGAGAATTTTCAAAACAAGGAAAGGTTGATCCGAACCTGAAATCGGAGTGTTTTGGGTTTACTTGTATCCGGAAAATAAGTAGACTAGCTTGGGATAGCTAGTGTCAGAGTTTCCGACGTTTGTATTCGGATTGAATACAAGTATAGTGGATTGAAAATTCCCAAGTAGGAGCTTGGGGAGTGGATGTAGGTGCAAGGTTGGCACCGAACCACTATAAATCCTTGTGTTTGTGGTGTGCTTTATTGTTTATCTTTATTTCTTTATTATATCCTTGCATTCTTGCTTTAGAAAATTAATATTGAAATAAAATCTTTGTCTTGTTTATCATAAGTAATTAATTAAGCCTAAACTTGTTAGAAACCCAATTCACCCCCTCCTCTTGGGTTGCATAGCTGGGCAACAAGTGGTATCAGAGCCCGGTGCTCTAGCCCTTCTTTGATCTAACAATCAAAGAGCCAAAGATCTATGAAAACCCATGTCGATACTTCTCTAGCCGAGGGGCAATCTACAAACCGACCTCCACTTTTCAATGAGTCTAATTACACCTATTGGAAAGCTCGGATGAAGATATTCATACAAGCACTCGACTATGATATGTGGAGTATCATAGTGAACGGTCCTCACACACCCACCAAGATTATAGATGGTGAGGAATCAACCAAACCTGAGAAAGAATGGGATGAGGTTGATAAGAAGTTGGCACAATTAAATGCCAAAGCTATGAATGTTCTTTATTGTGTACTAGATGCAAATGAATTTAATCGCATTTCTACTTGTGCATCTGCTAAAGAAATATGGGATAGGTTAGAAGTAACCCATGAGGGAACAAATCAAGTAAAAGAGACTAAAATAAACATCCTAGTGCATAAATATGAATTATTCAAAATAGAACATGATGAGTCCATAACTGCTATGTTTACACGTTTTACTGATATAATTAATGGTTTGAAGAGTCTTGGCAAATCTTATACTAACAGTGAACTTGTAAGAAAGATTCTCAGGTCACTGCCAAGAACTTGGGAAGCCAAGGTGACTGCCATCCAAGAAGCAAAGGACTTGAACACTCTACCTCTAGAAGAGCTTCTTGGATCCTTGATGACTTATGAACTTAGCATGAAGCAACATCAAGAGGATGAAGTCAAAAAGAAAAGAACCATTACCCTCAAATCCACAACTTCGCCTGATTATGAAACGGATGACACTGAAGATGAAGAACAGGATGAAGAGATGGCATTCATCACCCAAAAATTTAAGAAGTTTCTAAGAAAAAGGAAACAGGGGATGAGAAAGAAGTTCACAAAAGGGGAACAAAGCAAAGAAAAAGAGAAAGATCAACCCCTTATATGCTACGAGTGCAAGAGACCAGGATATTTCAGATCCGAATGTCCACAACTGAAGAAAGGTCCCAAAAAGTTCAAAAAAAAAGCAATGATGGCGACTTGGAGTGCAAGTGATGACTCAAGCTCCGACGAGGAAACCTCAACAGAATAAGCCAACCTGTGCCTGATGGCACACAAAAATGAGGTAACTTCTGAATCCACTGGTGAATTTACTTTTGAAGAATTGCATGAAGCATTCTATGATTCAATTGATGAATTAAAGAAACTAGAAAAGAAAAACAAAGAACTGAAATTGGAAAATCAGTCCTTAGTGAAACAAGCTGAAAACCTTTCAATTGAAAAATTCACCTTGATTCAAGAAAATCAAAACTTAAAGGATGAAATTAACAAGCTAAAATCTATAGTAGATAAGTTCACCTTAAGCTCAAACAAACTAAATATGATTCTTGATAATCAGAAGGCTATATATGATAAGGCTGGACTTGGCTATAAACCCCTGAAGAAACAAAAATTTCTGAAGGATATTTATGTAAATTATTCAAGTAACAAGTCTACAAATATTACTTGTTTCAAATGTGGAAGAATAGGACATAAATCATACACATGTCTTATTAACAAATATGCAAACACAAAGAAAATATGGGTTCCAAAAGGAACCATTTTGACTAATCTAAAAGGACCCAAGAAAGCTTGGGTACCTAAGACAGAAACTTGACTTTTGCTTGCAGGTGTGTCTAGCATCCCAAGAAGGAAACAGAAAATGGTATCTTGACAGTGGATGCTCGAGACACATGACTGGTGATGAATCATAATTCATCACGCTTGATGCTAAGGATGGAGGGATGGTCACCTTTGGAGATAATGGCAAAGGAAAGATCATCGGGATAGGTAACATTGGTATCACTCCCTCCAAATACATTGAGAATATTTTATTAATTAAAGGTTTAAAGCATAACTTACTTAGCATTAGTCAATTCTGTGATAAAGGGTATAAAGTAGTTTTTGAATCATCTGTTTGCATTGTGACTAGTCCTATTAACGATGGCATTAAATTTATAGGACATAGGCATGGCAATATTTATATGGTAGATTTGAATGACTTAGCCAAATTAGACATGCAATGCCTAGTATCCTTGAATGCTAAAATTAATGAAACTAGTTGGTTGTGGCATCGTAGACTTGCACATATTAGCATGCATTCTCTTTCAAAATTAATTAAAAAGGATTTAGTTCTTGGTTTGCCAAAACTGAATTTTGAAAAAGATAGAATTTGTGATGCATGCCAATTAGGAAAACAAACTAGAGTTTCTTTTAAATCCAAAAGTACTGTTTCAACTTCTAGACCTTTAGAGCTCTTACATATGGACTTATTTGGACCAACCAGAACCACTAGTCTAGCAGGAAAACGATATGGCTTTGTAATTATAGATGATTACTCTCGTTTTACTTGGGTTTTCTTTTTGGCTCACAAAAATGAAACCTTTCATATTTTCACTAAATTTCATCGAAAAGTCTCTAATGAAAAAGGGTTTTCAATTTAAAATATTAGAAGTGATCATGGAACTGAATTTGAAAATCAAGATTTTGAAAATTTTTGTGATGAAAATGGAATTGGCCATAACTTCCTGCTCCTAAGACACCCCAACAAAATGGGGTAGTTGAAAGGAAAAACAGAACCTTAGAAGAAATGGCCCGTACCATGCTTTGTGAAAGCAACCTTCCAAGATATTTTTGGGTGGAAGCAATTAACACAGCATGTTATATTTTAAATCGTGCTTTAATTAGACAATTTTTAAAGAAAACCCCCTATGAACTTTGGAAAGGAAGAAAACCAAATATTGCATATTTTCATGTTTTTGGTTGCCGATATTTTGTATTAAATAATGGCAAAGAAAAACTTGGTAAATTTGATGCAAAATCAGATGAAGCAATCTTTCTAGGTTACTCCTCCACTAGTAAAGCATTTAGAGTTTTCAACAAAAGAACCTTAGTAGTTGAGGAGTCCATACATGTTGTTTTTGATGAATCTAACGATCTTCCTTCAAGGAAGAATGAGGGTGTTGATGATGCAGATCGACTAATAGAAGGTATGAAGGAGATCACTCTGAAAGATTCAACAACTCCAGAAAACAAGGATCAAGAAGACGAACAAAATGAGAGAGGTGAAGAAACTCAAGAACAACCTCAAGGTACAAATGACCTACCCAAGGAATGGAGGTATGTTCACAACCACCCTAAGGAGTTAATTATTGGTGATCTTATGCATGGGGTAAAAACCCGTTCTTCACTTAGAGATGTAGTTAATCATTGTGCTTTTGTATCTCATCTTGAACCTAAAACTTTTGAAGAAGCTGAAAATGATCAAAATTGGATTAATGCAATGCAAGAGGAACTTAATCAATTTGAAAGAAATAATGTTTGGACCTTAGTATCTAGACCTAAAGGTTATTCAATAATTGGCACAAAATGGGTCTTTAGAAACAAATTAGATGAGCATGAAAATGTAATTAGAAATAAAGCAAGACTGGTTGCTAAGGGATATAATCAAGAAGAAGGAATTGATTTTGATGAAACCTTTGCACCTGTTGCTAGATTAGAAGCTATTAGACTTTTACTTGCATATGCTTGCTTTATGAAATTCAAGTTATTTCAAATGGATGTTAAAAGTGCATTTTTAAATGGATATATCGCTGAAGAAGTATATGTAGAACAACCCCCTGGATTTGAAAATCATGCATTTCCTAATCATGTCTTTAGATTAAATAAAGCTTTATATGGATTAAAACAAGCACCTAGAGCATGGTATGAAAGGCTAAGCAAATTTCTACTAAATAATGATTTTTTAAGAGGTAATGTAGATACAACCCTATTTATTAAAAGAAATCAAAATTATATGTACAAATTTATGTTGATGACATAATTTTTGGGTCTACTAATGAATCCCTTTGTCAAGACTTTGCTAAGCTTATGCAGGGGGAGTTCGAGATGAGCATGATGGGAGAACTCACCTTCTTCCTCGGACTCCAAATCAAACAATCAAAAGAGGGAATCTCCATCACCCAAAGCAAGTACACCAAGGAACTACTCAAAAGATTTGGAATGGAGAACTGCAAACCAATTGGCACACCAATGAGTCCCTCATGTAAGCTTGACAAGAATAATGAAGGTAAATGTGTAGACTTAAAATACTATAGAGGTATGATTGGCTCATTATTATATTTAACTGCAAGTAGGCCTGATATCATGTTTAGTGTTTGCTTATGTGCTAGATATCAATCTAATCCTAAAGAATCTCATTTGAATGCTGTTAAAAGAATCCTTAGATACTTAAATGGTACTCAAACTCTAGGATTATGGTACTCTAAGGACTCACAAATTAATTTATTAGGATATTCAGATGCTGATTTTGCTGGATGTAAATTAGATAGAAAAAGCACAAGTGGAACTTGCCAATTTCTTGGAGTTAACCTAATCTCATGGTTTAGCAAGAAACAAAATTCGGTGGCACTGTCTACGGCTGAGGCCGAATACATTGCAGCCAGAAGTTGTTGTGCTCAAATCTTGTGGATTAAGCAACAACTCGAAGACTTTAGAATCAAACTTAATGAAACACCAATAAGATGTGATAACACAAGTGCCATAAATCTATCTAAAAATCCAATTCAACACTCTAGATCCAAACATATTGAAATAAGACATCATTTTATAAGAGAACATGTTCAAAACAAAAATGTAATTCTTGAATATGTTTGCACTAAAAATCAATTAGCTGATATCTTTATAAAGGCTCTTAGTGAGGATAGATTCTGTGAAATTAGGAGAAATCTAGAAATTCTAGATCCATATGCCTAAATTTCTCAATTTCCAAAGAATTGATGTCAAAAACTCTTAGAGCTCAATTTCCAACATTTATCTCTGTCCCAAAAGCTCAAATTTATCATTCTAAAAACTTATCATTGAGCAAAATTCCTTCTCCCAAAATTTGAATTTTTCTGAAATTTATTCATATTTTTTCTGAATTTCTGAACTTCATGAGTCGACCCCCATGAGTCGACTCAATGGCAAACTTGTTATTTCCTCAAACTTCCCACGGGCTCATTGTTTTTATACTAGATCCCTGTTTGTGAGATGACTCATCGTCCTCCTTCCAAAAGCCGTCTTCTCCAACTCTTTTTGCTCCAAATCCAAGGATCAAATTCGAAGCACTTCTCCCTCCTCTCCACCAAAAATCGCCTCCTTGGAAAGGGATTTTTTGTGCTTTCTCGCATTGCTTGGCGCGGTTGGAACGTGCCCTAGCACTTTATCGAACTTCCAAAATTCACTTCTTTTCTCCACCAAAATCCTTCTTTACTCTCTTGTGATCCCTCCTCCACTCAATTCAAGTCTTCTTGTCTGCTACTTTATTGAATATGGCTCCGAAGATGAAACTTCCCCAAAGAAGAAAGTCAATCCGTGAGCCTGAAGAAATTGTCCGAAAGAAAAGGCATGCTCAGTCTTCAACTGCTCCCACTCCAGTTTCAGTACCTGCTCAAGGTCCCTCTCAATCCCTCCAAAGCCCCTGTAAGAATCCTCTTTCCGATAGAAAAGTCGAAACCGGGAAAAATATAGATTTTCGATTCTTTGAGAAAGAGGGCTTTACTCTTGCAAGTAAGATTAAAAATCAAGGATGGGAACTCTACTGCTCCCTTAAGGAAGTCACCTATGTTGACCTAGTCAGAGAATTCTACCAGAATCTACTTTATGGAAGTGGGTCAGTGACTTCAACAGTCAAGGAAATTGATATCTGCTTGGATTCTAGGATATTGGGAGAAATACTTCAGTTGCCTAGTGAAGGATACTCATATATGGAACTCCCAGTAAAAGAAGAGGGGATCAGAATTATTCTAGGAGAAACCTATTCAGGAAGTTTAAACAAATTGGAAGCAAAGATTTTGTCCATTGAGATGAGGTCCTGCATCAGATGGTAACAAAGCTCTTCTTTCCTAGGAGTGGTAGACATGACTTACTTTCCAGCAGAGATGTATGTGTCATGTTTCATGTCATCACTCAAACCCCCCTGAACCTCCCTGCACTTATGATAGAGGCCATGAGAGAAACTTTGAACAGATCCAAGGCACACTTGCCTTATGGTATGGCCCTTACTAGAGTATTTAGGAGGTTTGGAGTTAGCTGTGAGGGGGAGGCTGCTACTAAGCTCTCTCATGTGGACACTTTCAACCAACACACCCTGCACCGAATGGGATTTATAAAGATTGATGGTGGTTGGATCAAGGGAACTGAAGAGAGAACTGAAGAAAGAGCTGAAGTCAGAACTGAAGACAGAGTAGAAGAAGAAGGTCCATCATCTCCTGTCCATGACTTCAGGGCAGCATCACCACATATCCAGTTCATTCCTGATACAGAGGCTGGCCCTTCAGAGTTTACTAGGATGTCCACACCAGTGTATCAGCCAGAGAGCAGAGCACCTCATTCAGAGTTCAGACTGGCTGACGATCAGATCGAGCATATTTCACAGCATGTGGCTTCTTTGCTGTCTAGTCAGTGGAGTAGTACTTCTTTTATACCAGGAGCCACCTCTTCTGATCAGACCATGACTCCCCACATCTCCACTGTATTTCAGATGATATCAGATCAGTCCATCCGGATCCAGCAGCTTGAGGACACAGTCTGGAGACTGACTGGCAGAGTCCTTGACTTGCAAGGGCAAGTCCTTGCTTTGGCCCATCCCAAGCCACAGGAGTCAACTATTGAGGTCACAGACCTCACTGCAGAGGCTGGCAGGCTCAGAGGAGCTCTAGAAGGTGGATATGAATTACTGAGGAAAGAGATCCGAGGATCGAGTGAGCATGCTACCACTCAGTTCACTGCTCTACTTCAATCTATTTCCAGAGCACTGAACGTACTTGATTCTATCAGACTCACCCTTTCTGTTCAGTCCTTAGCATCTCAGCGTACTCAGCCTCCCAGTTCATCTAGTTCTCCTGCTCGTGCCAGAGGCAGACGGGATAGAGGACGCACTTCTGATCCATCAGCTTCTCATACCATATCTGATGACTCTGATCCATGATTTATCTTGATCATTACTCGGTCCTAGGAGTTAGTATCTTGTTCTAGGATCTGAATTTTGGGGTCATGTATTGACAATTAGCTAGTTGACTTTTATGTTAAGAATTATGTAATGAAACAATTATGGTTTTAATGGAATCATCTTTTACTTATATTTCTACCTTTTGTAATGATGTTGATCATATTTTGGGGAATATTGTCTTCTCTTTGTTGTTGTTTGCTGTTGATAATTGCTATATTAAGGGGAGCAAACATCTGTGATAAACTCTAAAAGGGGAGAAATTAAAGAATGTTTCAGAAAAAGAAGAGTTAACCATATTTGATGATGTCAAAAAGGGGGAGAAATTAAACAAAAATTTGAGAAATTAAACAAAAATTTGAGAAATTAAACAAAAATTGAGAAATTAAACAAAAATTTGAGAAATTTGGTATCAGACAGAAATTAAACAAAAAGCCATCCAAAGCAAAACTATAAATTATGAGCAATTAAAGAAAAATTATGGGCAATTAAAGAAAAAGCAATCAAAACTACAAATTATGAGAAATTAATGAATGAATTGAAAATTTAAAGAACAATATCAAAAATACAATGCTAAGTACAATGCTTTACATATGCTCACCTTGATACATCTTAAGAAATTTAACTACTCTGATACATCCTAAATTTTTTTAACTTGCTCTGATACATTATAAAATTTGCTCTGATACAGTGTGAAATTTTCTCTGATACATTGTAAAATCTTTACTGATAACATTGTAAAAATTATTTTTCTTGCTCTGATACATTGCAAAATTTATTTCTTTTCTCTTGCTCTGATATATCTTAAACTCAAAATGAGCTAATACACTTTCAAAATCAACTCGTAAACATACTTTGGCACACATATTTTTTTAGCACATAAGTATTTTTTTTTTTGCTCTGATGCTAAAACTAAAATCAAATGAGAATGGAATTTTCAAAATACAGCTCAATCTGATAACAAAAACAAGTTTTCCGCTCTAACACCAAAATCACATAATCAAATGAGCATATCTTCAAATCTTAAGCAAATGGATAAATTATTTTTGTATATGACCATTTATATTACATGCCAAAAGAATCATACTCTTTTCAAGAATATACACCTATAATGCATTCTTTTGAAATTAGTGATTCACATAAATATTTTTGTTCAAATATTTTTCATCATCAAAAAGGGGGAGATTGTTGCTCCTAGATTGATTTTGATGATTACAAAGCAGATTGAAGGGATACAAATAATTTTAAATGAAAAAGTCTTATGCTCTTCAAGGCAAAATCATAATTTTACTAAAATCCTGATTTGATAGTATCAATTGATAGAACAAATGATTTGTAAACTATTGGTGAAAATTTCATTATTTTTGGACTTATATTTTTGAAGTTATGAAGGTTTGAAGTGCATGAGTCGACTCATGAGTCAACTCATGCACTATGAGCTGACTGGCACGCAAAAAATTCCCATGGCACGCTGGTTTTTGGCTTGGCACGACCTGTGAGTCGACTCATGAGTCGACCCACAAGGCATGAGTCGACTCATGAGTCGACCCCTGCTGATTTGGGCCAAAAAATCCAGAAATCATTTTCTGGTCTTTGCAACAGAAGTCGACTCATGAGTCGACTCCTGAAGCATGAGTCGACTCATGAGTCGACCCCTGCGACGGAAAATATCAGCAACGGCTATTTTTTTTGCCCGTTTTAATTGCCTTTTATGCTTCCTAAAAATGCTCTAACGGCTCTTTTCTGCCTAATATGTTTTCTCTTGCTTCTAATGCTATAAAATGTTTCAAATGGTGAAAGAAATTGCAGAGGATCAATGACAGATCAAACGAGAGATCAAATTCATTGAGAGGATCCAAAAATATACGAAAAAGTGATCAACGAGATATTGAGAGAAAAAGAAAAGAGGATCCAAAATCCACACGAGAGATTGTGAAAGAGATTCAAGAGCATTCAAAGAGAGGATTTGTCACGCCTATTGTTTCAACCTTGATCTAGAGATCTTTCAAAGCCTTCAAGAGATCTTCAATCAACGATCATCCTCTTCTCAAGCATTCATTCAAGCGTTCATCCACTTGAGAAAATTCAAAAAGGTTTCTTCATTTGAGTAAAGTATTTTTATTGTTATATTCGCTCATTTAAGGAGCTGTTATTGTATTAATTTGTGCTCTAAATTTTCTTACTCTTGTAAGTAATTGTTCTTGTTTTTGGAGGATTTCCAAAACAAGGAAAGGTTGATCCGAACCTGAAATCGGAGTGTTTTGGGTTTACTTGTACCGGGAAACAAGTAGACTAGCTTGGGATAGCTAGTGTCGGAGTTTCTGACATTTTGTATTCGGTTGAATACAAGTATAGTGGATTGAAATTCTCAAGTAGGAGCTTGGGGAGTGGATGTAGGTGCAAGGTTGGCACCGAACCACTATAAATCCTTGTGTTTGTGGTGTGCTTTATCGTTCACTTTATTTCTTTATTATATTCTTGCATTCCTGCTTTAGGTAATTAATATTGAATTAAAATCTTTGTCTTGTTCATCATAAGTAATTAATTAAGTCTAAAATTTTTAAAAACCCAATTCACCCCCCCTCTTGGGTTGCATAGCTGGGCAACAAAATTGTTTCTGAAACTTTAGAAATTAATTTGAGATTTATGGGTTTTCTTCTACTATGATATTTAACTGATATTGAGATCATTATGTCAGAGTTAGCTTTGAGGCTTAAGGGTTGATGATAGGCAATGTTGCTATGATGATTACACAAATTACTATATTGTGACTCATTATGATGATAGAATTTGCTAACACTTACCTTCAAAAAAAAAATTACTAACACTCACTTCAAGTCATCTATATATGCTAGTTTTGTAGTTAAGACTCTCAAACTACTAAGATATCTTCCATAATTAAAAATACCAAATGATAGTGCATTAGCATATGAGTTTGCTCGCTTTTGAATAGATAAAAATGACTCTAAAACTCCACAGTTTGGATAACAAAGTGTGTTCTGATGGAAAATGGAACCCCCCCTTGTTTTTCTATCATCTCCCTTATTTGAAGATGGTGATATGATTCTTTTTTATCTTTCTTAAAGCAATTTGCAAAGAAGAATCCACTTGAAATAAACTTCCCCAACATCAAGCTAGAAGACCATGAAGATGTTATATAAGAAGTTGTCTTGACCTCTTTGGCAGAATCTGATGCAGCGACATACTCCGCCTCGCAAACTGAATCAGCCACTGTGTGCTGCTTGGAACTTTTTCAGTAGATAGCCCCACCATTAAGGGTAAAAATAAATCCCGACACACTTTTGCTGTCATCGTGATCAGACTGAAAACTAGAGTCTGTAAACCCTATAAGTCTCAAGTCTGATTCACCATAAACAAGCCACTGGTCCTTAGTATTTCTTAAATACTTCAGGATGGTTTTAACAACCTTCCAGTGATTCTCTCCTGGATCAGATTGGCATCCATTCATTATCCCTAGTGAGTATGCCACATCGGGTCGTGTACATATCATGGCGTACATGATAGATCCCACTACCGAAGCATATGGAATCCTACCCATACGCTCTCTCTCTTGAGGTGTTGTCGGACAATCCCTCTTCGAGAGAGAAATTCCATGACCTATCGGAAGATAGCCTTTCTTGAAATTCTCATGCTGAACTTCTTCAGCATAGTATCAATGTACGTGGACTGAGATAAATCAAGCAACCTTTTAGATCTATCCCTATAGATCCTCATCCCTAGGATGTAGGAAGCTTCTCCCAGATCCTTCATGGAGAACTGTGACGACAGCCAAATCTTTATTCCCTGTAATGCAGGAACATCATTCCCGATTAAGAGAATGTCATCCACATACAATACAAGAAATACTACTACTAGACCATTAGCCCACTTATAAATGCAGGGCTCTTCTCCGTTCTTAACGAAGCCATATATCTTGATCGTCTTATCAAAACATATGTTCCAACTCCTTGATGCCTGCTTAAGTCCATAAATGGATCTATGTAGTCTGCACACCTTAGACTCATCTATAGATGTGAATCCTTCAGGTTGTATCATATACACCTCTTCATCCAGCTCTCCATTTAGGAAAGCTGTCTTCACATCCATCTGTCAGATTTTATAGTCCAGATGGACAGCTATCGCAAGCATAATCTGAATAGATTTGAGCATTGTCATAGGAGAAAATATCTCGTCATAGTCTATACCATAACGTTGACGATATCCCTTGGCAACCAGACGGGCTTTATAGGTTTCCACCTTTCCGTCTGTGCCTCTCTTCCTCTTGAAGACCCACTTACACCCTATGGGTTTTACTCCTTCGGGTGGGTCAACCAATGTTCACACATCGTTGACCTTCATGGATCCATTTCGAATTTCATGACCTCCAGCCATTTCTCAGAGTCGGATCTCTGCATTGCATCCATGTAGGTGATCGGATCCTCATCATTTTCATCAAGTTCGATAGGATCGCCGTCCCGGATCAAGAAACCATAGTATCTTTTCGGTTGACGTGGTACTCTACCGGATCGCCTTAAGGGTGCTTGAACAATGGGCTCCGGATCTGATCTAACCAAATCTGGTTCAGGTTCAGCAACTTGTGTCGGTTTTTTCACCTGCCGAACTTCGTCAAGTTCGACCTTAGAGGCAACAGTCCCTTCACCAAGTAACTCCTTTTCCAAAAAGATTGTCTTAAGGCTGACAAACACTTTTTGCTCATCAGCTAGATCGAAATAATACCCTTTGGTCTCTTTTGGGTACCCTATAAAATTACACTTGTCAGACCTAGGTCCAAGCTTGTCCATAATTAAACGTTTAACATAAGCCGGATACCCTCAAACTCTAAGGTGCGAGAGTACTGGCTTACGTCCTATCCATATCTCATATGGTATTTTTTTACAGACTTACTCGGAACTCTATTTAGAAGGTAACAAGCCGATTCGAGCGCATATCCCCAAAGAAAGATCGGCAGACCAGCAAACCCCATCATGGATCGAATCATGTCCAACAAAGTCCGATTTCTCCTTTCAGACACACCATTATGCTGTGGTATTTCAGGAGGTGTCCACTGAGAGAGAATCCCATTCTCTCCAAGATATGTCAGAAAATTATTGGAAAGGTATTCATCTCCTCGATCAGATCGAAGAGTTTTAATATATTTTTCAGTTTGTTTTTCTACCTCATTTCGGAATAGTTTGAACATTTCAAATGACTCCGACTTATGCTTCATTAAATAGACATACCCATACCTCGATAGGTCGTCTGTGAAGGTTATGAAGTAGAAATATCCACCTCTTGCACTTGAGCTCATGGGTCCACATACATTAGAATGTACCAAACCAAGAGTTCACTGACTCGCTCATCTTTTTCAGTAAAAGATGATTTGGTCATTTTACCAAGAAGACAGGACTCACAGGTTGGAAGTGATTCACAATCACCTACTTCAAGAATTTCTTCTTGAGCGAACCTGTTTATCCTGTTCTTATTGATATGACCTAGCCTACAGTGTCAAAGGTAAACCTCTGACACATTATCTATTCTAGGACGTTTACCGAAGGTTTGAACCACATTAACAGGTTGTGATAGAAATAAATTCCATTATTAAGTTGTCCAACAAATATTGTAACACCATTCAAAATGATATTGCAAACGTTTCCTTTTATTAAAAATTGATAACCGTTCATGGCCAAAAGGCCTACAAAAATAATATTTAATAAAAGCTTGGACAATAGTGCATTCACTCAGAATTACGTTTCGAGAATTGATTACAAGGTTCATAATTCTAATGCTAGAACTGAAACTTTGCTTCCATCTCCAACGTTCAGGAATCTCTCGCCTTCATCAAATCTCCTACTGACCTACAAACCCTGCATCGAATTGCAAATATGATAAGAGCTTTCGGTATCCAATACCCAGGCAGTAGTATCACAAATTGAAAAGTTGCAAGGTATTATCATATAAGTACTTGCTTCTTCTTCGGCCTGTTCGGATCCAGGGAGGCAATGTATAGAGGACAGTTCCTCTTTCAGTGCCCCTGCTTCTTGCAAAAGAAGCACTCCGTCTGGCTCTGGTCGGGCTTGCGCTTCTTGGTCTGACCCTGTGCAGACGTTCCAGCATGCAGCTGCACCTTCTTATTTTTCTTCTTCTTGTTCTTCTTCTTCCCTTTCTTAAAGGGTCGACGATCAGAAGAAGACCCTCCCACAACATTCACCGACTCCTTATGGAGCTGGTGATCTTTCTCAAAGTTCTGCAGCAACCCCTACAAGCCATGGTAGTTCACTGCAGGCTTTGTCATCCGAAAATGAGTAAGGAAGGGGAGGAAGGACTTGGGCAATGAATTAAGGATCGCATCCTTACCGAGCTGCTCATGCAAGGGAAAGCCTAGTTTACTAAGGCGCTCAATCATTTCGATCATGTACAGTACATGATCAGTGACTGAGGCTCCATCCCTCATCCAAGCATTGAAAATGGCACAACTAGTTTTGTGCCTTTCAACGTCATCAGGCATGCCAAAAGAGTCGTTCTACATTTGAAGCATCTCCTGTGGCTAGGCATTCTCGAACCTACGGCTGAACTCATCATTCATTATTGCCAGCATAATGCATCGAATGGTGGTGCAGTCATTGAGCCACTTTTGATAAGTGTCTCGGACCGTCCCTCTAACGTTCGAGGCTGGCTCCTCAGGTGCCAGATCCATTACTACATAAAGGATCCGCTCATGCTCAAGGATGATTTTTAATTTTTGATACCAGCTATCGAAATTAGGTCCCATGAGCTTGTCATTATCTAATAATGATCGGAGGGATAGGGTAGTGGCCATAGCTGCATAAAAGAAAACCAGACCTCTATTAGTACATAAATTATAAATACTAAAGACTTGAACTTTAGTCTAAAATTTCTTCCAGTATTTTTACGAACTGGTAGCCTCAACCTCCAATTTGAGAAATTACTTTAATTTCTTAGTGGGTACTAGAATCCACACAGACTACACACGAGCCCAACTTTGGTTGGTAAACCCATGTGCATCTATGGGTAGGTTCATAATCAGTTGTTTCTCTAAACAACTTCTAGTAATTGATTTTACCCCAAAACCTAATCAGTAGGCTTTGGCCTCCACTGAAAAGATCTGGTTAGGTCCAACCATTAACATGATTTGATTTGGTGAATCAGACCAATAAATGATCAAGCCCGACTTTGGCCGGCCAACCTGACCACCATCAGAAAGACTCAAACCAAATTATCATATTATGAATGATAATTCCATTAGTCAATAAGCATCAGGCCTTTGGGCCTCCAATGATTATTAAACTAATTGACTCATTATCACTCACTTAATAGGAGGCAATAACTTAGTTATCAATATAACTTAATCATTTTTAGAATCTAATAATTTTTGAGAATTTTATTAAAGGATAGATGAGAAGAAAATATCCAGCCAATTTCAATCCTCCCACTGACTTCACCAAGTCAGATTAAAAAAGATTTAATTAAAGCTAGCATTAGGAGCACCTAAATCAGTCAAGCTGATTTACCTAATGACATGGGTGAGCCCTAATCACCAAGTGATCTAATCAAAACCTAATTCACCAGGTTAGCCAGGTAAGTAAGATCAATGGTGGGGATAAGCCATTAACTCGTCAGAGATCGAATCACTGCGAGTAGCTCCCGCTTAAAAACCACTGGTCAAAATGCCAAACTTACCTTAGACACCAACCGGTTCATTAGTTTTAATTTGATCAACTTATTAAATAGGGTTCCACCGCATAGCCATGAATTAAGTCCATCTTGGTCTAGTTAAAGACATGGACCCATTCAACTACAACTATTGGAGTTGAGTCCAGAGTATCCTTGACCTAATCTAATTCAACTTTTGATTAGATTTGATCAATTACTCTAATTTAGTCTATTTCTTTAAGCTAACCTTAGGTCTAACCCAATTATGGACCTAATCTATCTAACCCATTGACCCACAAGTTTATGCAATTGTCTTAGGTCTTAATTCACAATTCTAGATCTACTAGACAACACTTAATTCTTTTAATTAAGTATTTGGGCTGATAGGTCAGGATTTGGCATTTCAAAAATAATTTTCAAATTTGAAAGATTTTATTTTCTATTCACCAAATATGTTGACTCATTTCATAAATAGATCAGCATATTTCATAAATAGCAATCCTATTGCTAATTACATAACAGAAAATAACTCAATCAAAATAAATCATGAATATTTCTTTAGATCTAATCTAATACATTCATGATAAATTTCATAATTGTATCTTTACAATTAATTTCTTTCGCTGCTTCATCTACATGGGATATAATTGCAGCGGCACCCCTACCGCCATAGGAGACCCCATCGAATGGGAGGAGAGGGCCTTTAAACCCTGCTATTCTCTTATGACCGGACGGCCATGGCAACCAACCCAATTTAATTACTTACTACTTGGATCAAGTATATCTAAATATACCAATTTCAAAATTTAAATTTCAAATTTTAAATTTTAAATTTTAAATTTTAAATTTTAAATTTCAAATTTCAAATAAATTTCAAATTTCAAATTTTTGAATTTCAAATTTTGAATTTCAAATTTTGAATTTCAAATTTTGAATTTTAAATTTTGAATTTTAAATTTAAAATTTTCACCAAATTTCAAATTTTAAATTTTGAATTTTAATTTTTTAAATTTTGAATTTTGAATTTCAAAATTTAAAATTTAAATTTTAAATTTTGAATTTCAAACTTTTGAATTTTGAACAACTTTCAAAATTCAAAATTTAAATTTTAAATTTAAACTTTTAGATTACAACTTAATCTACGCATGCAAATATATATATCATATCTAAGAACCCGCTCTGATACCATTTGTGGGAAAATTCAATGCAGGGGTAAAATGAAAATTTTAAAACTTTTTCAAGATCATAATTTTATAGTGAAAAAATATTAATTAATCTAATTAATTAACATAAATTTATCCTACACTAAGATCTAAATATGATATATAGCATGCATACATTTAAATTTGAAATTCAAATTTGAACAATAAACACTTTATTGTATGTGTTCAAAACACAATACCTTTGTGCGGGTAGTAGATCGCTGCAATCTGATCACCATCGAAAGAGTCTGATCATCGTGATGCAGCCACACAGCGTGTCTAGCCTCTGTAGATCATCCACACGAAGCTTCCGGTCTGATCGACTCCTCACGAGTGCTAGCTCGTTGTAGAGCCCTTTTGACGGCCGATGCTGATCGAACTCCTTCGATCGATGTCTATCGATTCTTCAAATACTCCAGATCGTCAACAGACATGCTTGAGAAGATGTTGAAGATCTCTCTAAGATTTTGTGGGCTCACGACACTCGTAGCTCACTTTCTCACTTTTCGAACCCCAGGCTAAAACTCTAGGGAACTCATCGAAAACCTTGCACCCACTTTTCTTTCTTTTCTTTCTTTTTCTCTTGGAAGGATATGGACTTTCTTCTCACGCACAAGACTTCCTCACGCCCCAGAATTTTTTTCCAAAAATCTTCTTCTTGCACGCCCCACTCTTATCCTCCTTTTATAACAACGTCAAATGTCTTATCCAAAAAAAAGGATAAAGATGAGTAATTGCACATTTGAATTCAAATCAAATTTTGAATTCAAATGGACACCAACTCATCCCTTATCCACTAAAGGCGTGAGGCGTGGCTTAAATTGTGTATGGAGTAATTTTATGAGAAACTTTTTCTTATATAATAAATAGGACGTAAAAAAAGGGATAAGGTGCAAAGATTGATTGCCCATTCAAATTCAAACTTTATTTTGAATTTGAATGGCCAACCAATCATCCTTATCCATTCATTTGGCACATTAAAGTGGGGCGTGGAGAAGGATTTGGCGTGAGAAAAAAATTCATGAGAAGTTCCTTCTCATGAATTCAAATGGGTGCAATGGAAGTGAGGTGGCGCATGGAGATTGGGTCAAGGTGGTTTAATTATTTAAACCAACCTAATTGAACCAAATAAGTTAGGTCCAATTAGACTAATTTAAACTCAACTTAATTAGACTTAATTAGGCTCAATAAAATTTTAGTCAAATCAAAAATTGATTAAGTCCAACCTCTGATCAAATCAGGAACCAAACCATCTCGATGATTAGGTCAACTCTCAACCTAATCGGGTCAAACCCAACTGAATCCAATTCAATTGGACTTGATCCAAAAATAATTACTCAATCAAATTGAGTTAATTAGCGATCAAATCACTAATTAAATCTCTTATAAATATTGAGTCCAAATTTGATGGGCAATCGGGCATCAGAATTCATCGATATGTAACCCTGATCGAAAAGTCCCAACCAGTGGGACTCTTGACCCCGGTATCCATAATGTATGGAACTCATGATCAGAGAATCCTGATTCTCGATCACTGAGTTTCAAACATTTAGGATTCTACATCAGCCATCAAATCAGATAGGAACCTCTAATATGTGTGACCCCGCAGGTTCGAACTTAAGCCGGTAGCACAGGAACCAATTCCTGTACTAATCGAAGTGACCATCTAGCAATGGTACCCAACATCAGGATAGGTCGAAGAGTCACAATCACAACACTCAGAACCTACATGAATATGGTTACTGTATAATTCATCCTTTTGACCCCTGTGTTTAGGACGACTCAGGGTTAAACTGTCAATCCTGATCAGATCATCCGAATCGTGCTCAACTCAAATAGTCCTGTGATTCCTCACAAGGACTACCCTGGCCAAGGTTTTGCTAAATTGAAACATGACTGTACACAGCTCCTAAACTAGAGTGGTCAATCCTATCTTGACACACGCACCGACAAGTCAAGTACTTGACTACACCCAGCAGCCTTCCGTCACTGAATTAAAAATTCAAGTAGTCCAGTGCCTAAGTGCAGTGAGTTGCTTGCAAGTCATCGTGGTGGTCTCAGGTCGGAGGGATATTTATATCCATATTCCATCGGAGCAAATTTTGACAGCAGAAATAGCTCCAGAGTCGGTCACGTTCAGTGCAGATGTACCCTTACATCTCACCTGTATGCCATACCAGTGTCTCCACACTCATTGGTTAAGAGGACAACCAACCTATATGGCACACAATGACCTATGCTTGATAAACGTTGTCGTCTTTGGTAACAACGTATCATTTGGTCACGAACAGATTTAAGGACTAAATGACAAATCTTTTTTTGTCGAGTCTAAATAGTCCTAAAGACTTCATCACAACATAGGAGTTCATTAGAAGATGAAATATTTTATGATGAAAAATATCAAAATAATTTTTATTAATTCATAATTCATGTACATATATAAAAATGAGCACAACCGTCAACAAGCTGACGATTGGCTTTGGGACACTATTCCCAATAATCTCCCACTTGGCCTAAAACCAATCGGTGCAATATCTAATACCCATCTTCGACTTGTAGTCGTCGAACTCTTTCACCGCAATGGCTTTAGTGAATGGGTCGGCCAGGTTCTCCTTTCCGTCGATCTTCTGAAGATCGACGTCACCTCGATCCATAATTTTTCGAATGAGATGGTAGCAGTGCAGAATATGCTTCGTCCGTTGGTGTGCCTTTGATTCCTTCACCTGAGCAATGGCTCCAGAGATGTCACAGTAGAGAAGAACTGGACCAACAAGGGAGGGTGCTACTTCGAGCTCGGTGATGAATTTCCTCAGCCACACAGCTTCTTTGGCAGAATCTGATGCGACGACATACTCCACCTCACAAACTGAATCAGCCACTGTGTGCTGCTTGAAATTTTTCCAGCAGATAGCCCCACCATTAAGGGTAAAAATAAATCCCGACACACTTTGGCTGTCATCGTGATCAGACAGAAAACTAGAGTCTGTAAACCCTATAAGTCTCAAGTCCGATTCACCATAAACAAGCCACTGGTCTTTAGTATTTCTTAAATACTTCAGGATGGTTTTAACAACCTTTCAGTGATTCTCCCTTGGATCAGATTGGTATCTACTCACTACCCCTAGTGAGTATGCCACATCTGGTCGTGTACATGTCATGGCGTATATGATAGATTTCATTGCCGAAGCATATGGAATCCTACCCATACGCTCTCTCTCTTGAGGTGTTGTCGGACAATCCCTCTTCGAGAGAGAAATTTCATGACCTATCGAAGATAGTCTTTCTTGAAATTCTTCATGCTGAACCTCTTCAGCATAGTATCAATGTACGTGGACTGAGATAAACCAAGCAACTTTTTAGATCTATCCCTATAGATCTTCATCCCTAGGATTTAGAAAGCTTCCCCCAGATCCTTCATGGAGAACTGTGATGACAGTCAAATCTTTATTCTCTGTAATACAGGGACATCATTTTCGATTAAGAGAATGTCATCCACATACAATACCAAAAATACTACTACTAGACCATTAGCCCACTTATAAATGCAGAGCTCTTCTCCATTCTTAACGAAGCCATACATCTTGATCGTCTTATCAAAACATATGTTCCAACTCCTTGATGCCTGCTTAAGTCCATAAATGGACCTTTGTAGTTTGCACACCTTAGACTCATCTGTGGATGTGAATCCTTCAGGTTGTATCATATACACCTCTTCATCCAGCTCTCCATTTAGGAAAGTTGTCTTCACATCCATCTGCTAGATTTCATAGTCCAGATGGGCAGCTATCGCAAGCATAATCCGAATGGATTTGAGCATTGCCACAGGAGAAAACATCTCGTCATAGTCTATACCATAACGTTGATGATATCCCTTGGCAACCAGACGGGCTTTATAGGTGTTCACCTTTCCGTCTGTGCCTCTCTTCCTTTTGAAGACCCACTTACACCCTATGGATTTTACTCCTTCGGGTGGGTCAACCAATGTCCACACATCGTTGACCTTCATAGACTCCATTTCGGATTTCATGGCCTCCAGCCATTTCTCAGAGTCGGATCTCTGCATTGCATCCATGTAGGTGATCGGATCCTCATCGTTTTCATCAAGTTCGATAGGATCGCCGTCCCGGATCAAGAAATCATAGTATCTGTCTGGTTGATGTGGTACTCTACCAGATCACCTTAAGGGTGCTTGAACAATGGGCTCCGGATCTGATCTAACCAAATCCGGTTCAGGTTCAGCAACTTGTGTCGATTTTTTCACCTGTCGAACTTCGTCAAGTTTGACCTTAGAGGCAACAGTCCTTTCACCAAGAAACTCTTTTTTCAAAAAGATTGCCTTAAGGCTGACAAACACTTTTTGCTCATCAGCTAGATTGAAATAATATCCTTTGGTCTCTTTTGGGTACCCTATAAAATTATACTTGTCAGACCTAGGTCCAAGCTCGTCCGTAATTAAACATTTAACATAAGCCGGACACCCTCAAACTCTAAGGTGCGAGAGTACTGGCTTACGTCCTATCCATATCTTATATGACGTTTTGGTTACAGACTTACTCGAAACTCTATTTAGAAGGTAACAAGCCGATTCGAGTGCATATCCCCAAAGGGAGATCGACAGACCAGCAAACCCCATCATAGATTGAACCATATCCAACAAAGTCCGATTTCTCCTTTCAGACACACCATTATGCTGTGGTGTTCCAGGAGGTGTCCACTGAGAGAGAATCCCATTCTCCCCAAGATATGTCAGAAAATTATTGGAAAGGTATTCACCTCCTCGATCAGATCGAAGAGTTTTAATACACTTTTCAGTTTATTTTTCTACCTCATTTCGAAATAGTTTGAACATTTCAAATGACTCCGACTTATGCTTCATTAAATAGACATACCCATACCTCGATAGGTTGTTTGTGAAGGTTATGAAGTAAAAATATCCATCTCTTGCACTTGAGCTCATGGGTCCACATACATCAGAATGTACCAAACCCAAGAGTTCACTGGCTCGCTCACCTTTTTCAGTAAAAGGTGATTTGGTCATTTTACCAAGAAGATAGGACTCACAGGTTGAAAGTGATTCACAATCACCTACTTCAAGAATTCCTTCTTGAGCCAACCTGTTTATCCTGTTCTTATTGATATGACCTAGCCTACAGTGCCAAAGGTAGACCTCTGACACATTATCTATTCTAGGGCGTTTACCGAAGATTTGAACCACATTAACAGGTTGTGATAGAAAGTAAATTCTATTATTAAGTTATCTAACAAATATTGTAACACCATTCAAAATGATATTGCAAATATTTTTTTTTATTAAAAATTGATAACCGTTCATGGCCAAAAGGCCTACAGAAATAATATTTAATAAAAAGCTTGGACAATAGTGACATTCACTCAGAATTACGTTTCGAGAAATGATTACAAGGTTCATGATTCCTAATGCTAGAACTGGAACTTTGCTTCCATCTCCAACGTTCAGGAATCTCTCGCCTTCATTAAATCTCTTACTAACCTGTAGACCCTACATCGAATTACAAATATGATAAGGGCTTCCAGTATCTAATACCCAGGCAGTAGTATCACAAATTGAAAAGTTACAAGGTGTTATCATATAAGTACCTTGCTTCTTCTTCGGCCTGTTCGGGTCCAGGGAGGCAATGTATAGAGGACAGTTCCTCTTCCAGTGCCCCTGCTTCTTGCAAAAGAAGCACTTCGCCTGGCTCTGATCGGGCTTGCGCTTCTTGGTCTGACCCTATGCAGACATCCCAGCATGTAGCTGCACCTTCTTATTCTTCTTCTTCTTGTTCTTTTTCTTCCCTTTCTTAAAAGGTCGACGACTAGAAGAAGATCCTCCCACAACATTCACCAACTCCTTATGGAGCTGGTGATTCTTCTCAAAGTTCTGCAGCAACCCCAACAAGCCGTGGTAGTTCACTGCAGGCTTTGTCATCCGAAAATGAGTAAGGAAGGGGAGGAAGGACTTGGGCAATGAATTAAGGATCGCATCCAGCCAATTTTAATCCTCCCACTGACTTCACCAAGTCAGATTAAAAAAGATTTAATTAAAGCTGGCATTAGGAGTACCTAAATCAGTCAAACTGATTTACCTAATGACATGGGTGAGCTCTAATCACCAAGTGATCTAATCAAAACCTAATTCACCAGGTTGGCCAGGTAAGTGAGATCAGTGGTGGGGATAAGCCATTAACTCGTCAGAGATCGAATCACTGCGAGTAGCTCCCGCTTAAAAACCACTGATCAAAATGCCAAACTTACCTTAGACACCAATCGGTTCATTAGTTTTAATTTGATCAACTTATTAAATAAGGTTCCACTGCGTAGCCATGAATTAAGTCCATCTTGATCTAGTTAAAGACATGGACCCATTCAACTACAACTATTGGAGTTGAGTCTAAAGTATCCTTGACCTAATCTAATTCAACTTTTGATTAGATTTGACCAATTACTCTAATTTAGTCTATTTCTTTAAGCTAACCTTAGGTCTAACCCAATTATGGACCTAATCCATCGAACCCATTGACCCACAAGTTTATGCAATTTTCTTAGATCTTAATTCGCAATTCTAGACCTACTAGACAACACTTAATTCTTTTAATTAAGTATTTGGGCTGATGGGTCAGGGTTTGACATTTCAAAAATAATTTTCAAATTTGAAAGGTTTTATTTTCTGTTCACCAAATATGTTGACTCATTTCACAAATATATCAGCATATTTCATAAATAGCAATCCTATTGCTAATTACATAACAGAAAATAACTCAATCAAAATAAATCATGAATATTCTTTTAGATCTAATCTAATACATTCTGATAAATTTCACAATTGTACCTTTACAATTAATTTTTTTCGCTGCTTCATCTGTATGGGATATAATTACAGCGGCACCCCTACAGCCATAGGAGACCCCATCGAATGGGAGGAGAGGGCCTTTAAACCCTGCTTTTCTCCTATGGCCGGATGGTCATGGCAACCAACCCAATTCGATTACTTGCTACTTGGATCAAGTATATCTAAATATATCAATTTTAAAATTTAAATTTTAAATTTCAAATTTTAAATTTTAAATTTTGAATTTCAAATTTCAAACAAATTTCAAACAAATTTCAAATTTCAAATTTTTGAATTTCAAATTTTGAATTTTAAATTTTGAATTTTAAATTTTGAATTTTAAATTTTGAATTTTAAATTTTGAATTTTAAAATTGAAATTTTAACCAAATTTTAAATTTTAAATTTTGAATTTCAAATTTTTAAATTTTTAATTTCGAATTTCAAATTTCAAAATTCAAATTTCAAATTTTTAAATTTTAAATTTCGAACAACTTTCAAAATTCAAATTTTAAATTTTAAATTTTAAATTTAAACTTTTAGTTTACAACTTAATCTACGCATGCAAATATATATATCATATCTAAGAACCCACTCTGATACCATTTGTGGAGAAATTCAGTGTAGGAGTAAAATAGTAATTTTAAAACTTTTTCAAGATCATGATTTTACAGTGAAAAAATATTAATTAATCTAATTAATTAATATAAATTTATTCTACTCTAGGATCTAAATATGATATATAGCATGCTTGCATTTAAATTTGAAATTCGAATTTGAACGATAAACACTTTATTGTAATGTGTTCAGAACATAATACCTTTGTGCGGATAGTAGATCGCCGCAATCTGATCACCGTCAGGAGATTCTGATCATCGCAATACAGCCACACAGTGTGTCTGGTCTCTGCAGATCGTCCACACAAAGCTCCCGATCTGATCGTCTCCTCACGAGTGCTAGCTCGTTGTAGAGCCCTTTTGATGACCGATGCTGATCGAACTCCTTCGATCGATGTCTGTCGATTCTTTGGATGCTCTGGATTGTCAACAGACATACTTGAGAGGATGTTGAAGATCTTCTTAAGATTTTATGGACTCACAACACTCGTAGTTCACTTTCTCACTTCCTGAACCCCAGGCTAAAACTCTAGGAAACTCACCGGAAACCTTGCACCCACTTTTCTTTCTTTTCTTTCTTTTTCTCTTGGAAGGATATGGACTTCCTTCTCACGCACAAGGCTTCCTCACGTCCCAAAATTTTCTCCTAAAATATTCTTCTTGCACGCCCCCTTCTATCCTCCTTTTATAACAACGTCAAACATCTTATCCAAAAGAAAGGATAAAGATGAGTATTTGCACATTTGAATTCAATTCAAATTTTGAATTCAAATGGACACCAACTCATCCCTTATCCACTAAAGTGAGAGCATGGCTTAATTGTGCATGGAGTGATTTCATGAGAAACCTTTTCTCTTGTAATAAATAGGCGTAAAAAAAGGATAAGGTGCAAAGATTGATGCCCATTCAAATTCAAACTTTATTTTGAATTTGAATGGCCAACCAATCATCCTTATCCATTCATTTGGCACATTAAAGTGGCGTGGAGAAGAACTTGGCGTGAGAAAAAAATTTATGAGAAGTTCCTTCTCATGAATTCAAATAGGTCAATGGAAGTGAGTGGCGCATGGAGATTGGTCAAGGTGTTTAATTATTTAAACCAACCTAATTGAACCAAATAAGTTAGGTCTAATTAGACTAATTGAAATCTAACTTAATAGGCTTAATTAGGCTCAATAAAATCCTAATCAAATCAGAAATTGACTAAGCCCAACCTCTGATCAAATCAGAACCAACCATCTCGACGATTAGGTCAACTCTCAACCTAATCGGGTCAAACCCAACTGAATCCAATTCAATTGACTTGATCCAAAAATAATTACTCAATCAAATTAAGTTAATTAGTGATCAATCACTAATTAAATCTCTCATAAATACTGAGTCCAAATCCGATGGGCAATCGGGCATCAGAATTCATCGATATGTAACCCTGATCGAAAAGTCCCAACCAGTGGGACTCTTGACCCCGGTACCCATAATGTGTGAAACTCATGATCAGAGAATCCTGATTCTCGATCACTGAGTTCAAACATAAAGAATTCTATATCAGCCATCAGATCAGATAGGAACCTCTAATGTGTGTGACCGCAGGTTCGAACCTAAGCGGTAGCACAGGAACCAATTCCTGTACTAATCGAAGTGACCATCTAGCAATGGTACCCGACGTCTGGATAGGTCGAAGAGTCGCAACATAACACTCAGAACTACATGAATATGGTTACTGTATAATTCATCCTTTTGACCCTGTGTTTAGGATGACTCAGGGTTAAACTGTCAACCCTAATCAGATCATCCGAATCGTGCTCAACTCAAACAGTCCTGTGACTCCTCACAAGGACTACCTGGCAAGGTTTTACTAAATTGAAAATGGTTGTACACAGCTCCTAAACTGGAGTGGTCAATCCCATCTTGACACACGCACCGACAAGTCAAGTACTTGACTACACCACAGCCTTCCGTCACTGAATTAAAATTCTGGTAGTCCAGTGCCTAAGTGCAGTGAGTTGCTTGCAAGTCACCATGGTAGTCTCAGGTCGGAGGGATATTTATATCCATATTCCATCGGAGCAAATCTTGACAGCAGAAATAGCTCCGGAGTCGGTCACGTTCAGTGCAGATGTACCCTTACATCTCACCTGTATGCCATACCAGTATCTCCACACTCATTGGTTAAGAGGACAACCAACTTATATGGCACACAATGACCTATGCTTGATAAACGTTGTCGTCTTTGGTAACAACGTATCATTTGGTCGCGAAACAGATTTAAGGACTAAACGACAAATCCTCCTTTGTCGAGTCTAAATAGTCTTAAGGACTTCACCACAACATAGAAGTTCATTAGAAGATGAAAAATTTTATGAATAAAAATACTAAAAATAATTTTTATTAATTCATAA